>NW_025057335.1:0-6481 GCF_019279795.1 Protopterus annectens | reverse complement strand
AAAGGAAAAGAGGAAAGAGGAAGGCCTGAAGATAAGGTTTGGCGGACGCGGGTGAGAGAGGATGTTTACAAGGACAGAGGAAGAGAGAGAAAGAGAAAATGGAAAGAGATGATCCGCTAGGCGATTCTCAATCGGAAAAGCTCAAAAAGATGATGATGATGATGATGATATACATATATATAATATATAGGCACACACACACATAGATGTGTGTGTGTGTGTATATATATATATATATATATATATATATATATATATATATATATATTATATATGTATATACATATATATATATATATATATATATTATATATGTATATACACATATATATATATGTATTAGATATACAGATATATATATTATATATACATATACATATATCTATATATAAATATATATATATTATATTTTATGTATGTATATATATATATATATATACATATATATATATATATATATACATATGTATTCCTTATATGTACATATATATATATACATATATACATATACATATATGGTGCTGCATGCAGAGACATATATATATATGCATGGCATATATACATATATATATATACATATATATATACATATATATGTATGTGTATGCACATATATACATATACATATACATATACAGCAGGTTATATATGTGTGCATGGTTATATATATATATGCTATATACACAACAACATATGAGCAGATTACATAGACCTATAGTTTCGGTAGAGGATTTCTTGACTGAACCTTATTTCTAAATATTTGGTAATACCAGTTAAAAGCCCTGATCAATTTTGAGCACGATTGAAGGACACCACGAGTTCCAGAATTGATGGAGACCCCATTAATGGTGGTGGTATTATGGCAGTTAGATACGACTTATGAAAGGGAACATTCAAGAACATTGTGAGTTTCTTATAACGATGGTTGTTTGGCATTGCAGAAATGAATTCTGGGAATGAATGTTGTTTTGTGAGGGCTGGTGTTAATGGGTCCTGTATTTGCCCCTATCTATGCTGACCTTTTATGGGCTTCATTGAATGTGGTTTGATTGAGATGTGAATGTACATCCAAAATATTCTTAAATATGTGGTGCCATTTTCTGACGATTGTTGGGGAATATGGATCTGAACGTTGGAAGATTACAATATTTTTGTTGAATATTCAACTTATGAGTCTGCAGTGATATGAACTGAACCATAGTACTATTTATTTGATGAACGGATAAAGTGTTAGACAGTTCTGTGGTAACAACACATATAGAAACCCTTCACTAAAAAAATGCCCCTTCTTGGAAGCCAGTAGCTGTCACCCGACATACACGATTTAATATACCGGCCCACTGTTAGTAATGATGGTGACTATATAAATGTGAGGCACACATTATGAAGGATAGGTTAATAGGACAGGGGTTATGATAAAGCTCATATTAATTTAATATGTGATGAAAGTGCTAACCAGCTAAAGAGAACCATTGCTATACACTTCACAAACAGATGGTATTAGGTAAATTCTCATGATGTTCCTTAAAATTAGATTTGTGACCACCTATGGCACTAATACTTCACAAAATTAAAGAGTTCATTAATAAACATTCATGATATTAAAATCAGATGATTTGTTAGAACCAGTGTGTAGATGATGTTTTGTTCTTTTTAGCTATAGACGTGATAAAAACATTATGGTGAATTTTTTTTGTCTTGGTACAAGAAAATGGGTAGAGACTTTGATTATCGACAAGATGGGCCTAAAAGGAAGCACCTTGTTGTAGCAATTGTGCATATTATAAGGTTATTTTAAAAAACAAGGCAAAATGTTTTGTCAATAAATATGCCCAGGGCATTTGAAATTGAGATATTTGATTATTTGTCATACAGAATGATACATATATGGCCATATGTCAATGTGGTGCCTATAAGGGGTCAAAGACTTCAGTCTTTAAGACCAGAATTGCAACCTTCATTTGAGAGTGATATTAATTTTAAAAGACCTAGAAGTGCCCTATTTAAAACATACAACTTGAACATGATACAGCCCATTTTGTGCTTTTTAGGAATTGACATGGTTGTAAGGTTACATCTTTCTGGATAATAGTAAACATAGGATTTTGATAAAAAGAAAGGTTGTGAGTAGCAATAACCTGTGAGCTTTTATATAAACCTGGTTTGAATGAGTACTGGGGATGAATTCATGTGGTTGTTTCAGCACCCTTTTACCTTTCACTAGATCCACTGTTGTGAGATGACATAATAGGCAAAAAAATACTAACTCAGCTTATATTGTTTATATTTTTAGTATACATACATATATATATATATATATATATATATATATATATATGTATATATAAACCGGTACAAGAGAACGAAACAGCAAAAAACGAACCGTAATCAGGGCAACCTTGTGTCCAGCAAACCAGTCTGGGGTTTCAAACTTTTTTCCGAACGCACTTTTATTTAAATTAATAAACAAGCTGCTTTTTCAGTAACAAGTGTCACAGCTTCATCAGAGGCAAACAGGACAGTTAAGAAATGCTGGTTTTATATTAAAACACAGGAAGTGACTCAAACAGCATCATATCCTAGTAAACTTTGTCTCCATGCATACACGAATACATAAACAGAAAAATCAACAGCTTCTAAAATATATTAGGCTATTGGCTAATTCATTAGGATATCTGTTTAAGATGCAACCTAAAACATATGGTCTAAAACTATTACATATGTCATTTATAATATAAAAATATTTTGTGGCGTCAAAACCATAAGTTCAAATATATTTTTTAATTATTACCTCGTAACAATGTAAAGCATTATAAAAAGCGTATATATATGAAATGTCAACGCATTAACTGTATTGATGGCGATAAATCCTTTATCAAAATGAAAACTTAATGAAGCGCCTGTGCTCCAACGTAACAGATGAAATACAGAGCACTTTTCATTCAGGCCTGGAGACCTGAATGCATCAAGCTTTAATTGCCATTCAAGTTCATAATTTTCAAGAATTGCGCAGTGGCCACCCCCATACTTTGACGCCATAATACACCAAAGCAAAAAATTATATTCCTTTGATGATCCAACATGTTTTGCTAGTGCTTATCTTATTATTTCTTATCTAGGATAATATGTTGGTGATTTGTTCCCTTTAACTTAACGATCAGTCTTACCTATGTAAAAGGCTGGAACGTAACAGTTACATAGGGTTTGCTAGATAGATAAATCGATTTTGTTTCTACGGTGATCTTATGCCAGCCCTAGTATGACGCGAACAACAAAAGCATTTCCCTGTCTTATTAATTTACACCAGTTATAAACGCCCACATTGAACATCCTTGTCTGTTAAAGATCTCAATGTCCCCTTACTTTGAAGTTACCCCTGTTGCTAATTTTTGTAAATAACATAGGGTCGTGAGGTCCCCGAACCTTTCCAATAAAGAAAGGCAGGACCATTATAAATGCCAATTTTAAAAATAATTGACCTTAAATTGGGAGCCGAGAATTCAAACTAAAACAAGTAATGAAACTCAAAGAAAAATTTCTTCGACCCTAACAAGCGAGGTTCTGGTACGTAGTGAATAGAGCAGACGCCGAACCAAAGTTGTTTTGAACCATGTTAAACTGATCAAGAAGAGGCTTGTAAAAACCATCAACCCTTTTCTGGTCCCCCTCTTTTATTTAACTCTGTAAGAGACTTAACGGTAACCTTGGTGGGGTAGTCAACCCGGCTAGTAAGAGGCATTCCGATGAAATTGTTCAAAGAACCGGCAATATCCTTCCCGTTTAACAAGTTGGCCCTCAATAATGGACCTCTTTTGTTTTGTAGGATGAAAACTAGTATAGTGCAGGAAGGAATTGCAGTATGTAGGTTTTCTGAAAATGGTTGACAGAAAAACATTTTTATCAAAATCCTTGAAATACCTCACGTCCAAAATAATCAATTTCAATGTTTGAAAACTTACAACTTAAGGAAATCCGGTGGTCGCAAGTTGAGGTATTCAGTACATCCTTCTACTTCCTAAAGGATGAAAATGTCACAAAGAATTCGGTGTAATAGTAAACAGAATTCATCAGATCGACACACAAGACAGAGCCCCAAAAAGCTACAAAAAGGTTAGCCACGCCGCCCCACAGGGTGTGCCTCCAGTTAGCTATACCCCTGTTTCTGTAGGTAGAAGTCATCAAACATGAAAGTAAATTAGGTGATAAGAACTACAAAGTATAGAAGATATATGGTCTACTCTGGACATGGTTTAAGTGAAGTTCATATGAAGTTCTTAGTTTGATGAGTCGACAGCTTGATCGATGAAAGAATAGTGTCTCCCCCACAATGAAAAGAGTATATCAACTCCAGGGTTGCACAACATTGGGGAAGGGGGCAAATCCGTTTGCTCCAATTGTAAACGAACTAGACAAATGAGTGTCGACCATATGAACTGTCGACCATGTCAGGTAGACCCATATATATAGTATATATATATATATATACATATATATATATATATATATATAGAGTGAGATGTATTTAACATATGTTACACGGTACTTATTATAATACATGAAGACTGTGGATGTCTTACTATTATTATTTTTTAATTTTATATTTTTATTTATAACGTATGCATGTTTTGTATGTCATTTGGCATTTATATACATGCATGTATGTTTCCTTATTCACTTATATATGTTTATACAGATCTAATTTCAAGAATATCTTGATTGAATTATAGTGTATTCTGTCCCTTTAATTAATTAATTATTGTAGCTCTAATATGGTTGTAGTATTTAACTGAAGAGGGAATTTATGCTATTACACACCGAGGACACCAGAGAATAGATTTACTTTATTTTTATCAGTCTGTTTTCAGTTGGTCACGTTGAAGTTTTATTACATATAATTCATTTCTTCAATATTTAACTGAGTCAAGTATATATACACACACACATATATATAATATAATCCGAGACGCCACCGGGTCAGATCTCTGCACCCCTGAGGCCGGGATCGGGTCTGTGTGCATATTTTCACTGCTGTGAGATGGCAGGTAACAGTAAAAATACCACGGAGCTGCCCTTATCTCACTCCTAAAAGTGTTTCCAGATCTGGGGTTTTTTTTTGCCCAGCTTCCTAGGCACTTTATAAAGCCAAAGAAGCTTTACTGGGTTGAGTGTCATATTTCGCTTGGTGTGTGTCGGCTGACTGGCACCCCTTCTGGGCTCACACTTCCACCACTAGTTTTGGATCTCATCTTTATATATGGCTAATAACACATATATATATATATATATATATATATATATATATAGTACTTAGTATTATCGCAACCAGATTTGAACTCTCGCCTCATTGATAAATTTAGAGGGTAAATTATTTCCATGAAATATATAATGAAACTCAAAGTGTAAACTCCAAATACTATTTATCACATTGCTTGTGAAACAGAAAAGGCAAACACATTTGGAGAAAATATCATGGTTGCCATCCTTAGCAATCACGTGAGGGAATGGAAGTTTTACTAAGGCATACCGTAGAAGCTACAGCAAGAGTAGCTATTGAGGGTTGTGATTAATGTGCATCTTTTTACATGCACATTTTCACCCATTTTCTTTTGCTGACTTGCGGAGGTCTGAAGCAATCAGTTATTTTTTTTTTTTTCCCCGCACTGATGTGTTGTTTATAAGTTGTGTTTTGGTATTTATAGGGTCAGTGAACCACTGCAATATGCTTCCTCGCTTCAAGATAGACTACAAAAGCCCATGTTGTTTACATGCCGTCTACTGATTTTTGTTGAGAATTGGTTTTCTTGAAATGGCTCTTCAGTAAGAGTAAATAGTATGATAATTACATTTCACCGGGAAGGTCTGGCTTTGTTTATGTGATAAGTGCTGCATTATTTTCCCCGCTATTTTTCCTTGAACAATACAGTGCTAAAGCGCCACCCAGGAAGAAGAATTTGGCTGGTTATTCCTGTTCCTCATTTGGAAACCACATGAGACAATAGTGATTTATAGTGCACAGGACTTTCAGTTTACTATAAAGTCGCTTTTGGTAATAATATCAGAAATTACACCAGGTTCAAAATATGGCTGGCGATAACACGTAAGTACTATATATATATATATATATATATATATATATATGTATATATATGTATATATATGTGTGTGTGTGTGTGTGTGTATATATATGTATGTATATAAAGATATATATATATATATATATATATATATATATGTGTATATATATATATATATATATATATGTATATATATATATATATATATATATGATAGAAAATACATATATATATATATATATATATATATATGTGTGTATGCATATATGCCAAAAACTCAGTTAAATATTGAAGAAATAGATTATATATAATAAACTTCAACGTAATAACTAGAAGAAAAACAAATAAAAATAAAAATAAAAATTCAAATAAAAGTCTGAGAGCCAATAATTAGCTTTCATCCAGGT
>NW_025057334.1:0-7047 GCF_019279795.1 Protopterus annectens | reverse complement strand
GGAAAAAATTCCTTGAACCCCCCTCTCATCCTGCAAAGGCAATGACAGGAGTGAGGCGTTTGGTGAATACCTTAGGCAGTAGAAAGACCAAGAAACCGTGAGGCTGAAAATGCAAGGAGGAAATAGAGAAATGTAAAACTTCCCCTAAAAATGGGTAAATGGGGATGTGAAGGTAGGCATCCTTGAGGTCCGGATTGCCAAGAAGGCCTGGAGTAGAACAGGTTTGAGGACAACATCTAAAGAAAGGATCTTTAGAAAGGTGCTGATGAGAAAGGTCAAGAATGGAGTCCTGAGTGCTTCCTTTTGAAGACCAGGAACCTCTGGAATAAAAGCCATTCCCATCTTGGGCGGGGGCACAACCTGAATGGAGCCCTGAGCCAGAAGAGCCCTGGAGCAGTTTGGAAGAAAGGACACTGTTCTGAGAACGAGGATGTAACCATAATGAAGCAGGTTACTTTAACACAATTCAAGTGTGCTTGGACAGTTGGATGGGTAACTAAAATTCATAAATGTCTGACAAAAAAGACCCGCTGCTCAAGCGGCAGCAGAATAAAATTATATTTATTTAAGGTTTACAAAGTCAACCTGCTCAAATTACCAAACGGTTTTTGGCTGTTATAGCCTTTTTCAATGTGACAATCAGCTTAAAAAATTCCAAAAACCATAATGCATCTTGGTTTCTTCATTTATACCACACTTTAAAATAATTGTGTCCATTCTTGTATTTCTATGCAGAGTGCTTGTGCAGTATATTATACTGATGTGATACAAATAATATTCATTTATTATACACTTAAGTGAAACATATTAAAGTGACCATATTAACATGCTCATGAATGCCCTTGTTTGAATATATATTATAAAGCATGTAATTGGCCTTATTCACTGAACATATTATAATATATTATAATATATTATAAGGCCAATGCTGATTAAACTTATATTGTAGAAAGCATATTATAACCACTGACCAACTCATTCTAGTAAGGCTAATTTAAACCTTGACCCTAAATGTTTAAATATTTATATCATACTTAGGGCAAAAAAAAACAATAATATGCATGTGATTAATATTATTATTATGATAAGCATATTATTATTTATATAATAATTTGTTGGGGTTATAATATAAATGTTAAAGATGAAATACGGGACCAGAATCATGTGAGTAACTTTACCCTTGAAAATATATACATATAAATATATATATATATATATATATATATATATATATATATATATATATATATATATGTATATGTCACATATCTGTTTCATATATTAGCCCTGTTAGTTCCCTTAATATTGTTATATAGTCTATATAGATCAAATGATTAGGTATTTACCTACCATAATTGGTAATATTGTAATCTGATCATTCATATAGGGCACCTGGGACTATCCTGTGTACTTGATATTTGTTTTAATCCTGGTTTGAAAAGCCCCAGGTAATGACCCACTTATTCTCCATGTTGTTGAGTTTGGTGTGCCATCCCATCTTGAAATTCCTGTGTAATGTACCAATATATCTATTATGGTGAACTTGAATGATGCTCCCTGTGTGTTGTTGATATATGTTTAATATAAAGCATTGGTTATTTTTCTGTTTCCTGATTGAACTCAGATGTTAGCTAATCCTAATTCTGTTGATGGGCCTGAGTCATGGTCCCTTAAACATAGAAAACAGAACAAGAGCATTGGGCCAAATATATCACCCAATCCTGAACTACGCAGTTTCAAAAGTTGTTATCTTGAATATCTTTGGTGTATTTTGCTGCTAGTGAATTTCTTAGTTTTCACCCAAATATGTTGGCATAAACTGCGAGTGTCCACAGGTATTTCAACCAAATAAAGCATCCCCAAACAATGTGGTTTGATGTTTTGATCCCTGGTGCCAACAAACCTTTTTGTAGTGTGTTAACTTAGACTGGATTGTGCGTCCCCTACGATAAGAAAAAGACCAAGACCCATTTTAAAAAAACATAAAAAAACATGAAAGCAGAAATCAGTTTACTTCGGATGATGATTTTTCATCCACCACAGAAGGGGATGTTTCTTCCAACCAGGCGTCCCCAGTGGCCAAAAGAAAGCAGTCCATCCCTTTAGGGGTAACAAATGCAGGGCAGGCAGGAAGCACAAGCACGGGTGCAGAATGGTGACAACCAATTTACAAACACTTTTGAAAAAGATAACGACACAATAAACAATGTATTGAATATTTCATCAGTGGTACTTTCAGAAACTCAATATAAAGTGTTAAGTAAAGGACTCAATTTTGTACCCACTACACCGGTGTCTGAACATTTATTGGTGGATGACATCAATAATTTTTGTAGAACACTTAATTTAAAGTTATTCTTTTCAGATGCAACCAACTCTCAAAGATCTATTGGTTTCAGGTTTGGAAAATCTTACCATTTATATACCACCAATATGGACAAACATGTGTCTATATTTAAGGGTGTGTTTTGAAAGATTTACATTTTCTAAAAATTTGGATTAAGTTGTGCGTAACAATCTTAACCAACAAGAGCATTGAGGCTCTTGAGCAATTACAACAAAACAAAACATTGTGATTACAAATGCAGATAAAAAGGGTGGAGGTTGATATTGTGGATTTATGGACTATTCAAAATACAAAGAGGCGGAGCAATGAAACAGTTATCCCAAGCAGTTTTATATAAAAGATGGTAGTGGATCCAACTGCCAATTTCAAAACAGATATAGATTCATTCATAGATTTAGCTGTGGAAGAGGAACATTATTACTCTACAAGTGGCCAATCAGCTCAAAGTTTCCAGAACCAATGCCACCAATACCTTTATTTAATGCCAAGACACATAAAAGATCTTAACCAACCGCCATGAGCAGACCCGATAGTGTCCGGAGTGTGGTTCTCTTACTGAACACTGTATCTGCTTCCCTTTCATTGACTGAGTATCTCTCCAAACCATTATTGCCTATATGATTAGATCGCACATTCAAGACCCTACAACTGATTCCTGAGATATCATTGAAGATTCTCAACTGGAAAGAAGACTGGCTATTATGTGTATGTATTAGATCTTGAGCATCTTTATATACAAGTACCCCACACAGAGCAACGGAGTATTCTGGCAGATTACATATTGGTTAAAAAAGAATCAAAAACCTATATTCTACAGGTTTAACTAACTTTCTGATTAAGTTAACTGAATTTGTATTACAAAAAAACATCTTTTATTTTGGTAACCTTTTGCAGCAAATCAAGGGGACAGCCATGGGGGGGCATCTTTTTGCCCAATTGCATAACTGATTTGTTATGGGGTACTATGAACTAACCTTCATATATGATGCTCAGAGAAAATATTTATATAAATACATGGACCCCTTATAGGCGCATGAGTACTTGGACTGATTGTTGGTTGGTGTGGCCCGGGGCGGCAGCAGGAGGTACTATCTAAATTGTGGAATATCTCAACAACAACCCATTTGATATACAATTTCCTACGGTCAACATTAAGATATAATGAGATTGTATTTTTGGATGTGTCTATTAAAAGACTACGGACCACACTTTAGCAACAACAATACACGGAAAATTTCACAATATAACACTGCATTCTCCATGCAACCAGTTCTCATCCCCGTCACGTCCGTTATCAATAACATTCCCCAAAGTCTCACAATATATGCGGCTTGAAAAGGATTTGTTCAACCACAGAATATTCAGCCAAACACAAGAATTAACAAGATTTGTGGATAGAGAATTTACAATCCCAACCATCTAAACAAAACAGCCAAACAATTAGAAACAAAAAGAGCGCACCGGTTAAACAAGATCTTCTCAAGTACAATAGATCCACACAGAAGGTTCTAAGCAGGGTAGGGAACCCATTAGATTAGTCACTACATGTATGGCAATAACACATTTGGTTCAGACAAATTGTTAACAAACATTGGAATATATTACAGTCAAATTCATTTTCTTTTGATATTCTTCCTGATATACCTGCTCTTTTCTCTTATCGTAGGGGACGCATAATCCAGTCTAAGTTAGCACACTACAAAATGTTTACACCAGGGATCAAACATCAAACCACATTGTTTGGGGATGCTTTAGTTGGTTGTTACCCCTGTGGACACTGCAGTTTATGCCAACATATTTGGAAAACTAAGGAATTCACTAGCAAAAATACACCAAAGATATTCAACATAACAACTTTTGGAAACTGCAGTTCAGACTGGGTGATATATTTGGCCCAATGCTCTTGTTCTGCTTTCTATGTTGGGCAGACCTCCAGGCCCATCAGAATTAGGATTAGCGAACATCTGAGTTCAATCAGAAACAGAAAAATAACCAATGCTTTATACAAACATACTCAACAACACACAGGAGCATCATTCAAGTTTACCATAATAGATAGAATACAATTACACAGGAATTTCAAGATGGGATGGCACACTAAACTCAACAACATGGAGAATAAGTGGATTACCACCCTTGGGGCTTTCTTCAAACCAGGATTAAATGAATATCAAGTACATGAGGGATAGTCCCCAGGTGCCCTATATGAATGATCAGATTACAATATTACCACCAGGTAGGTAAATACCTAATCATTTGATCTATATAGACTATACAACAATATTAAGGGAACTAACAGGCCAATATACAAAACAGATATGTGGACATACATATACATATATATATATATATATATATATATATATATATATATATATTTATATGTATATATTTTCATGGGTAAAGTTATACCACATGATTCTGGTCCGCATTTCATCTTAACATTTATATTATAACCCCTAACATCAAATTATTAAGGTAAACAATAATATGCTTTATCATAATAAATATTAATCACATGCATATTATTGTTTTTTGCCCCTAAGTATGATATAAATATTTAAACATTTAGGGCTACAGTTTAAATTAGCCTTATCAGGAATGATATTATCAGTGGTTATAATATGTTTACAATATAAGTTTAATCATCATGGGCCTTATAATATATTATAATATATTATAATATATGTTCAATGAACAAGGGCCAATTAATACATGCTTTATAATATATTCGAAACAAGTAAGTATCTATGAGCATGTTAATATGGTCACTTAATATGTTTCACTATGTATAATAAATGAATATTATTTGTATCACATCAGTATAATATACTGCATAAGCACTCTGCATAGAAATACAAGAATGGACAATACCACTTTAAAGTGTGGGTATAAATGAAGAACCAAGATGCATTATGTTTTTTTGGAATTTCAAGTTTTTGATTAAGTCACATTGAAAAAGGCTATAACAGCCGAAACCGGTTTGTGCAATTTGAGTAGGTTGACTTTTGCAACCTTAAATAAGTATAATTTTATCCTGCTGCCGCTGAGTGCTGGTCTCTTTTTGGTCAGACATTTATGGTTTGGACCGTGCACCAATAGTCCTACGCGCGTGCCTTGGTGTTGTAACATGAAATTCACCCTTGGTTTGGCACCTATGTCTCTAATAGACACAGGCAGCCTGTAAATGGCTCATCTCCAGGCCCCTGCTTGTAAATGTTTCATCTCCCAAGTCCCTGCTTACACTTATCAAGGGTACCAGAACTTGTCAGAGATTTGGGATGCATGGCTAGACTTAAAAAAGACCCTTGTCATCATTACTTTGCTGCAAACCTATGCATCTATTTCTCTCTGTGAGCTGCTTTGTCTCTCCCAGCCACGCCAAAAGTGCTGGTGTCCAGCAGTGCTCACTGTCTGGGAAGGAGCAGGTGCAGGAAAAGATTAACTCATTGTAACCTTGCAAAGAAATTTTTGATGGATTTAGAGTGGACAGGAATATTTCATTTTATTATCCTTTGTTGACCAGGTCAGTCCCACTAGCCTAGCAGTCTCTTTTCAAGGAAGACCTGAGATAGTATTTTCACTACTAGGGGAAATTTGATCAGGGCACCAATGAATTTCTCCTACTCTGTTTGATATGTGCTGTGAGATCTTTTACATCCACCTGAGCTACCACCAACTCAAACAGATGGGATAATTGTGTTAAAGTCTCATCAGCGATGACACAGTAGTGCACCTGGTTTGTCTGGAAAGGAAGGCTTTGGGTCCATGAAAACTAAGTAGCCTTAGCAGGAGGAGCCCATTGCCACTGTTCCTAATTTTACAGTAGAAGGGTGGGATTGCCTACAAACAAAGGCAGGCTTAGTGGGCAATTTCTCCCAGAAATTTAGGAACAGGAGAAACAAAATAGACATTTAAGCTCCCAAGGTACTTACCCTTATCCTGAAGGGACTTAAACAAACCAGCAGCAGCTTCCCCAAACAAAAGTTTAAAATCCAGAGGAGCATCCATTACTTAAGTTTTAATATCATCAGGTAGAGGTTGAATCCTAAGCCAAGAATCCCTCTTCATTACTCAACCAAAAACAGCAGCCCTAGAAGGGGCATCTGCTGCATCATAACTAAATTTAATAGACTGACAAACAACTTGACAGGAAGTCCCTAGCAAGGAAAGAACAGAAGTTTTACCCTCAGAGTCTGGAAAATCAGAAATAAGTTGACAGGCCTGAGAAAGAAGAGACAACAAAAACCTAGACGTATGGGTCTGATAATTAACAGCCCTAAAATCTACGGTAGTAGAAATGTAAACCTTCTTACTAACCTTTCCATAGTCCTGCTGTCCTTGCCAGAAGGCAATAACTTGGGTGAAGGAAGCAAATGAGATGAAAACATCAGGAGGCTACAGACACTACACAGGGATCAGCAGCAAGACATTTATATAAGGGAAAGAACAATCCTCTTGTGGGTACCCTATAAAACCTGTCAGGCTTCTTGGGAGCAGGGCTGAGCACAGAATCAGGCACATGAGAAGTATTGGAAAAAGCATCCAGCAAAGCAGCCAAAATTGGAGGAACAGCTTGTTCAGGCGATTCCAACTGCAGCAACTCACAGTACCTTTTATGGCCAAATCAGAGACCTGAGCACAATCACTTAAAAAATCCATCATCACAGAGTGTGTGTCCCCAAAGGAAATTTCAAAAA
>NW_025057333.1:0-6787 GCF_019279795.1 Protopterus annectens | reverse complement strand
CCCACCCCTAGATTACTAACCTTAACTGACCACTTCTAACTTATCTGTGACAGCTTAATTGACCTGTTCTAATTTCTGTCTGATTCACAATAGACAGATATATTGTGAGTTTTCAAGTTTTAATATGCATTTAAAAGCATAATACAAGTAAAACACAGTGTAAAGAAAACAAATCACAGTACACAAAATAAAAAATGCAACCAACCTTTCCCTTACAGCAAACTGCAGCAGAGTCTGGGTGAGACTTTCCAGTAAAGCTCTGAGATATTTTATTTTACCCTTAAATAGAACTTTTAGTTCCTAGCTCCACCTCCTCAGTTCACAGATAATTAACCTTAACTGACCTCTTCTAACTTATGTGTGACTCCTTAATCAACCTCTTCTAATTTCTGTCTGAAGCAAGAGAGACAGAACTGTGGTGTCCATTCAAGTTTTAATATGCAGTTAAAAGCAGGATACAAGTAAAACACAGTGCAAAGAAAACAAATCACATTATACAAAATAGAAAAATGCAATAAAGCAATACAGAATACAACAAATAAAAGCAAACCATCCGTTCCCTCACAGAAAACTGTAGCAGTGACTGGGTGAACCTTTCCAGTAAAGCTCTGAAATGTTTTGTTTTATGCACTAAATAGAAGGTTTAATTCCTAGCTCCACCTCCTTAGTTCACAGATGATTAAACATAACTAACCTCTTCTAACTTATGTGTGACTCCTTAACTGATCTGTTATTATTTATGTCTGCCTCACAAGTTAGAGAGCTGGGGTGTCTTTTCAAGTTTTAATATCCAATTAAAATCAGAATACAAGTAAAACACATTGTAAAGAAAACAAGTCACAGTATATAAAATAAAAAAAGTGATAAAGCAATGCAGAATACAACAAATAAAAAGCAAACCAACCTTTCCCACACTGCAAACTGCAGCAGTGTCTGGGTGAGCCTTTTGAATAATCCCCTGAATTTTTTTTACCCCTTAAATAGAAGGTTTAGTTCCTAGCATCACCACTTCTGTTCACAGATGATTAACCTTAACTGACCACTTCTAACTTATGTGTGACTCCTTAATTGACCTTTTCTAATTTCTGTCTGATTCACAAGAGACAGAGGTGTGGTGTCTGTTCAAATTTTAATATGACGTTAAAAGCAGAATTCAAGTAAAACACAGTGCAAAGAAAATAAATCACAGTTTACAAAATAGAAAAATGCAATAAGGCGATACAGAATACAACAAATAAAAAGGAAACCAACCTTTCCCTCAGAGCAAACTGCAGCAAAGTCTGGCTGAGCCTTTCCAGTAAAGCTCTGAAATGTTTTATTTTATCCCTTAAATAGAAGGTTTTGTTTCTAGCTCCACCCACTCAGTTCACATATGATTAACCTTAACTGACCTCTTCAAACTTATGTGTGACTTCTTAATTGACCCATTCTAATTTCAGTCTGACTCACAATAGACAGAGCTGTGGTGTCCTTTCAAGTTTTAATATGCAGCTAATAGCAGTACACAAGTAAAACACAGTGTAAAAAACAAATTGCAGTATACAAACTAGAAAAATGCAAGAAAGCAATATAGAATACAGAATACAACAAATTAAATGCGAATCAATATTTCCCTCACTGCAAATGGCAGCAGGGTCTAGGTGAGCCTTTCCAGTAAAGCTCTGAAATGTTTTATTTTATCCCTTAAATAGAAGGTTTTATTTATAGCTCCACCCGCTCAGGTCACAGATGATTAACCTTAACTGACCTCTTCTAACTTATGTGTGACTTCTTAATTGACCCATTCTAATTTCAGTCTGACTCACAAGGGACAGAGTTGCAGTGTCCTTTCAAGTTTTAATATGCAGTTAATAGCAGAACACAAGTAAAACACAGTGTAAATAATACAAATCACAGCATACAAACTAGAAAAATGAAAAAAAAATAGAAAATACAGAATACAACAAATAAAAAGAAAACCAATCTTTCCCTCACAGCAAAATGCAGCAGAGTCTGGATGAACCTTTGCAGTAAAGCTCTGAAATGTTTTATTTTACCCCTTAAATAGAAGGTTTTGTTTCTAGCTCCACACACTCAGATCACAGATGACTAACCTTAACTGACCACTTCTAACTTATTTCTGACACCTTAATTGACTTGTTCTAATTTCTGTCTGACTCACAAGAGACAGATTTGTTGTGTGCTTTCAAGGTTTAATATGCATTTAAAAGTAGAATACAAGTACAACACAGTGTAAAGAAAACAAATCACAGTATACAAAAAAGAAAAAGACAATAAAGCAATACAGAATACAACATATTAAAAGCAAACCAACCTTTCCCTCTCAGCAAACTGCAGCAGTGGCTGGGTGAGCCTTTCCAGTAAAGCTCTGAAATGTTTTATTTTACCCCTTAAATAGAAGGTTTAGTTCCTAGCTCCACCTCGTCAGTTCACAGATGATTTACCTTAACTGACCTCTTCTAACTTATGTGTGAATCCTTAACTGACAAGTTATAATTTCTTTGTGACTCAGAAGAGACAGAGCTATGGTGTCTTTGCAAGTTTTAATACCCAGTTAAAAGCATATTACAAGTAAAACACAGTTTAAAGAAAACAAATCACTGTATACAAAATAAAAATATGCAATAAAGCAATGCAGAATACAACAAATAAAAAGCAAATCAACCTTTCCCTCACAGCAAACTGCAGCAAAATCTGCATGAGCCTTTCCAGTAAAGCTCTGAAATGTTTTATTTTACCCCTTAAACAGAAGGTTTATTTTCTAGCTCCGCCCCTCAGTTCACAGATGAGTAACCTTAACTGACCTTTTCTAACTTATGTGAGACTCCTTAACTGACCCATTCTAATTTCTGTCTGACTCAAAAGAGACAGATATGTTGTGTGCTTTCAAGTTTTAATATGCATTAAAAGCAGAACACAAGTAAAACACATTGTAAAGAAAACAAGTCACAGTATATAAAATAAAAAAAGTGATAAAGCAATGCAGAATACAACAAATAAAACGCAAACCAACCTTTCCCACACTGCAAACTGCAGCAGTGTCTGGGTGAGCCTTTTGAATAATCCCCTGAATTTTTTTTACCCCTTAAATAGAAGGTTTAGTTCCTAGCACCACCACTTCTGTTCACAGATGATTAACCTTAACTGACCACTTCTAACTTATGTGTGACTCCTTAACTGACCCTTTCTAATTTCAGTCTGACTCACAAAAGACAGAGCTGTGGTATCCTTTCAAGTTTCAATATGCAGTTAAAAGCAGAATACAAGTAAACCAGAGTGTAAAGAAAACAAATCGCAGTATACAAACTAGAAAAATGCAATAAAGCAATACAGAATACAGAATACAACAAATGAAAAGCAAACATTTCCCTCACAGCAAACTTCAGCAGGGTCTGTGGGATCCTTTCCCCTAAAGCTATGAAAAGTTTTGTTTTACACCTTAAATAGAAGGCTTAGTTTCTAGCTCCACCCCCTCAGTTCACAGATTACTAACCTTAACTGACCACTTCTAACTTATATGTGACACCTTAATTGATCTGTTCTAATTTCTGTCTGACTCACAAGAGACAGATATGTTGTGAGTTTTCAATTTTTAGTATGCATTTAAAAGCTGAATACAAGTAAAACAGTGTAAAGAAAATAAATCACAGTATATAAAATAGAAAAAGGCTATAAAGCAGCACAGAATACAACAAATAAAAAGCAAACCAACCATTCCCTCACAGCAAACTGCAGCAGTGTGAGTGAGCCTTTCCAGTAAATCTCTGAAATGTTTTATTTTACCCCATAAATAAAAGGTTTAGTTTCTAGCACCACCCCTCAATTCACTAATAATTAACCTTAACTGACCTCTTCTAACTTATGTGAGACTCCTTAATCGGCCTGTTCTAATTTCTGTCTGAAGCAAGAGAGACAGAACTGTGGTGTCCATTCAAGTTTTAATATGCAGTTAAAAGCAGGATACAAGTAAAACACAGTGCAAAGAAAACAAATCACACTATACAAAATAGAAAAAGGCAATAAAGCAATACAGAATACAACAAAATAAAAGGCAAATCAACCTTTCCCTCACAGCAAACTGCAGCAGAGTCTGGGTGAGCCTTTCCAGTAAAGCTCTAAAATGTTTTAGTTTACCCCCTAAAAGAAGGTTTAGTTCCTAGCTACAACCCCTTAGTTCACAGTTGATTAACCTTAACTGACCTATTCTAACTTATGTGTGAATCCTTAACTGACCTGTTATAAATTCTGCCTGACTCACAAGAGACAGAGCTGTGGTGCCTTTCCAATTTTTTATATCCAATTAAAAGCAGAATACAAGTAAAACACAGTGCAAAGAAAATAAATCACAGTATCCAAAAGAGAAAAATACAAAAAAGCAATACGGAATACAACAAATAAAAAGATAACCAACCTTTCCCTCAGAGCAAATTCAGCAGAGTCTGGGTAAGCCTTTTCAGTAATGCTCTGAACTCTTTTATTTTACCCCTTAAATAGAAGCTTTAGTTTCTAGCTCTACCCCCTCAGTTCACAGATAATTAACCCTAACTGACCTATTCTAACTTATGTGTGACTCCTTAATTGACCTGTTCTAATTTCAGTCTGACTTACAAGAGACAGAGCTGTGATGTCCTGTCAAATTTTAATATGCAGTTAAAAGCAGAATACAAGTAAAACATATTGTAAAGAAAACAAAATGCAGTAAACAAACTAGAAAAATGCAAAAAAGCAATACAGAATACAGGTTACAACAAATAAAAAGAAAACCAAATTTTCCCACACCGCAAACTGCAGAAGGGTCTGGGTAACCCTTTCCAGTAAAGCTCTTAAATGTTTTATTTTACCCCTTAAAAAGAAGGTTTAGTTTCTAGCTACACCCCCCTCAGTTCACAGATGATTAACCTTAACTGACCTCTTCAAACTTATGTGTGACTCCTTAATTGCCCTGTTCTAATTTCAATCTGGCTCATAATGACAGAGCTGTGGTATCCTTTCAAGTTTCAATATACAGTTAAAAGCAGAATACAAGTAAACCAGAGTGTAAAGAAAACAAATTGCTGTATACAAACTAGAAAAATGCAATAAAGCAATACAGAATACAGAATACAACAAATAAAAAGCAAACCTTTCCCTCACAGCAAACTGCAGCAGGGTCTGGGTGAGCCTTTCCCCTAAAGCTATGAAAAGTTTTATTTTACTCTTTAAATAGAAGGTTTAGTTTCTCACTCCACCTCCTCAGTTCACAGATTACTAACCTTAACTGACCACTTCTAGCTTATGTGTGACACCTTAATTGACGTGTTCAATTTCTGTCTGACTCACAATATACAGATATGTTGTGAGTTTTCAAGTTTTAATATGCATTTAAAAGCATAATACAAGTAAAACACAGTGTAAAGAAAACAAATCACAGCATACAAAATAAAAAATGCAACCAACCTTTCCCTTACAGCAAACTGCAGCAGAGTCCGGGTGAGGCTTTCCAGTAAAGCTCTGAAATATTTTTTACCACTTAAATAGAATTTTAGTTCCTAGCTCCACCTCCTCAGTTCACAGATGATTAAGCTTAACTGACCTCTTCTAACTTATGTGTGACTCCTCAGTTGACCTGTTCTAATTTCTGTCTAGACAAAACTGTGGTGTCATTTCAAGTTTTAACATGCAGTTAAAAGAAGAATACAAGTAAAACACAGTGTAAAGAAAACAAATCACAGTATACAAAAAGAAACATGCAATAAAGCAATATAGAATAAAACAAATAAAAGCAGAATACAAATAAAACCAGGGTGTAAAGAAAACAAATTGCTGTATAAAAACTAGAAAAATGCAATAAAGCAATACAGAATACAGAATACAACAAATAAAAAGCAAACCTTTCCCTCACAGCAAACTGCAGCCTTTCCCCTAAAGCTATGAAAAGTTTTATTTTACTCCTTAAATAGAAGGTTTAGTTTCTCGCTCCACCCCCTCAGTTCACAGATTACTAACCTTAACTGACCACTTCTAACTTATCTGTGACAGCTTAATTGACCTGTTCTAATTTCTGTCTGATTCACAATATACAGATATATTGTGAGTTTTCAAGTTTTAATATGCATTTAAAAGCATAATACAAGTAAAACACAGTGTAAAGAAAACAAATCACAGTACACAAAATAAAAAATGCAACCAACCTTTCCCTTACAGCAAACTGCAGCAGAGTCTGGGTGAGACTTTCCAGTAAAGCTCTGAGATATTTTATTTTACCCTTAAATAGAACTTTTAGTTCCTAGCTCCACCTCCTCAGTTCACAGATAATTAACCTTAACTGACCTCTTCTAACTTATGTGTGACTCCTTAATCAACCTCTTCTAATTTCTGTCTGAAGCAAGAGAGACAGAACTGTGGTGTCCATTCAAGTTTTAATATGCAGTTAAAAGCAGGATACAAGTAAAACACAGTGCAAAGAAAACAAATCACATTATACAAAATAGAAAAATGCAATAAAGCAATACAGAATACAACAAATAAAAGCAAACCATCCGTTCCCTCACAGAAAACTGTAGCAGTGACTGGGTGAACCTTTCCAGTAAAGCTCTGAAATGTTTTGTTTTATGCACTAAATAGAAGGTTTAATTCCTAGCTCCACCTCCTTAGTTCACAGATGATTAAACATAACTAACCTCTTCTAACTTATGTGTGACTCCTTAACTGATCTGTTATTATTTATGTCTGCCTCACAAGTTAGAGAACTGGTGTGTCTTTTCAAGTTTTAATATCCAATTAAAATCAGAATACAAGTAAAACACAT
>NW_025057332.1:0-6442 GCF_019279795.1 Protopterus annectens | reverse complement strand
TAATAGACATGGGACTGAACTAATGGAGGTAATGTGGAAGAATTACCAACTTACTATTGACAAATTAACAATGGATACTACTAGCTTAGATAAAGACAAAATCTGATGCTGATTTTGCTAGATACCAATATGACTATAGAAGGATTTTTACGTCTATTAATCAACAGATTATAAAAAACACAGAACAAAAAATAAAGAAACTGAATAGAGATTTAAAAGACTACCAAAATGGCACAATGTACCTGGTACCTCCCCCTTCACAGACTTGGAATGCAGTTGGCTGTGTTGGACTGCAAACTCACCCTTATAATCAAACTAGGTCAGTTGAGCCAGTAACTACTGTTCATGCTGTGCAGAGGAACAGGGAAGGAAAAGGGAGCCACATGTGGGCAACTAGTACACCAGAAAAAAAATGGAGGGTTTTATCCAGCCCTTTCTGACCAGGAAGGCATGGAAAATGGGGCTAGAGAGGTGCAGGATTTTCAGGACAACCGTGGGCAGAACCACCAAAGACATTACAACACAAGAGGAGTATTGAGGAATTACAATCTAAACAACAACAACACCAAGAAAAAAAGGTAAATAAACAGTGCGAACTTTGAGATGAACGGCAATGCTGTAAAGTTATAACTAACCAAAGTGGGACTTTAAAATTTTTAATTGCTACTGACCCTGTATTGATTGAAGTACTTGCAAAAGGTTGGACTTTTGTTCCTTCCACTAGGTTCAACTTAACTGCAACCCTAGTTGATTTGAAGCTTTATACTCGGAAAGTGAACGAACATTTTATTGGACACCCGATAGGTCAGACCATCTAACACGTATGTGTAGCAAGTACTTATAACTCCTTTACACCCCTGGTGTCATTATTCAATTCTATCTGGATTGAGGTGGGGACTTGTTTAATCATACTGTGCACACAAAGGGATGGAATACAAAAGAAGAAAGGACGCTATGACTTTTATTTTATCATTACCTTCTTCCTAAAACCTGATAAGGGAGGGGGGTTAGCTTTGATGGATAAGGCAGACTACAATAAAAGAATGAATGATTAAAATGATTAAAAGCAAAATGAATTACTCAATAAAAACACCAACAGATCAACAGTCAATAATCCACACTGGATCTTCAACAACACAGCCTTTATTCACCAAAACAGCAGCACTTATTCAGTAAGCGCCTTTATCTTAATAATGACATCCTCAGACTGAAAATTCTATTTACTAACCCTATATATATATATATATATATATATATATATATATATATATATATATATTCATCTGCATCTCATTAATTAATTCATTAATCAATTATAAAGCTATTTAAATGGTAAAACACAGTTTAAAGCAACCATATTCTAAAATTTAAACACATTGTTTTCAAACAACAATATTTTAAAACATCATTCATGACTTCATAGAAGCACATATTATTTGTGTATAAAAACTTTTCTTCAAAACATTTAATGTTTTAACCTTTTCCATTTGAGATAAACTTTAAATTTTTCTTTATCATTAAGACCAGGGGGGGCAACTTGCATTTAGCTTCAAAATACAGCAATACTTTTTCCATTTCAGCTCTTCTTCACCTGTAAATTAACAAAGTTTTAACTTTATCTATAACCATAAATTTTGGATTTCCATCACATTCAGTATTTAAATAATGCTTACCCCATGCATTGTTTACATCTTTTTTATGAATTGCATATGTATGTTCTTTTATTCTTTCATGCAGCTCCCTAGTTGTCATACCAACATAATAAAATAAACAGATAGACAAATAAACCACAAACCTCATTCTGCAGACATTTTCATTAACTACCTGTAACCTTATGTTATTTATAAGTAGTGTAGTGGATCCTTTGTAAATAAATTTACAATATTTACAATTCAAACATTTCCAAAGTGTTTTCTTTTCTTTCATTTAAGTATTTTGTCTTATCCTGAAAAATACTTTTAACATTTTTACCCTTCTGGTTAAAAATAGGACCTTCACCCACTATTCTATTTATTTCTGGAAAACTACTTATACTTTTCTAGTTTTCTTTAGACAAGTTTTTAATCTGCCCACCATCTGTGGAATATGGTATTACCATTCCTAGACCATAATCTTTATGTTTAGTTTTCTTATCATTTTCCTGTAATACTCCCATATTTTTAACTACATTGCGCAATTTGTTTTCTTTTCTTTTTGCTTAACCTCCTTCAATTTCTCTTCCAGGATGTTTTCTGGATAACCTCTAGCTGCAAATTTATCACATAACAATTTACCTTTTTCTACAAATTTTTCATCACAATCAGTTAAATCACTCACCCTTTTTAATTGCCCTAGAACAATATTGTTCTTATAATAATTAGGGTGCATGCTATCATATCTTAAATAAGCATTATTTTGAACACTTTATTTTGTAGATTTTCTTGCAAAACTTATTGCACCACTTATAAACCTCCACATCCAAAAAACAAATACTAACTTCACTATACATCCAACTAAATTTAAGATATTCACATGCACTGTTTATCTCTTCTAAGAAGCTTAAAAGGTCTTTCAAGCTCCCCTCAAAAGCGAAAAAAGGTCATCAATAAACAGCATAAAAAAATTACTCAAATTAAGTAATATTTACTCAATTTCAAATACAATTTCTCCCACTTCATCATGAAAACATTGGCATAGCTTGGGGCCATCACGGCACCTATGGCTACTCCATTAGTTTGTTGATAAAAACCACCATTGAATTCAAAAAAATTATAAGATAAAATTATATCCAAAATTTCCATGATAATAAGAATTTATTCGTTAGTATAATACTTGGATTCAACTAGCTCCATTCTGACAAAATGTAATTCAATATCATTGGGTATTACAGGATATAAAGAATTTACATCCATTATTAATAAATCTCCAGCTTTTGTTTCTAACGTTTTGATGCTTTTGATAAAAGAAAAAGTGTCCCTAATATATGCTTCACCTTTTTCAACTACTTTTTGTAATTTTTTGTCAACATATATAGCCATAGCCTCGGTCTTACATCCCCCACTGTGTACAATAGGTCTAAACAGCAGACTTTCCAATGCCTTATGTACTTTTGGCAGGCTAAATAATTTGCTAATCATAGGACTGGCCTTTACAAAAAAAACTTGCTTCTTTAATTGTAATCCTACTTTTGCATACCCATTCTTCTATCATAGAATCTATAAAGCTATAAGATTTCTTAATAAAATCTAAACTTACTTTTTTATAATGAGGTTCATCCTGTAATAGTTCTAACATGGCATTAAATACATATTTTTTTCCAACAACACTATAGCATTGCCTTTATCTGCCTTCAAAACTATAGTACTATTGTCATTACTTAAACTATTAAATGCCAAACGTTCGACATGTTATAATATTTATTTATTGGTTTATCTGACAATAATTTTCTAAGTTATTTTTCATAACATTTTGAAAGGCCTCTAACTCTGGCCTCAACAGGGGATTAAAACAGCTAGGTTTAGAACATATATTAGACACTACAGTGCAAGAAATATTATCATTTTTAACATAAATACAATTAAGATTCAACCTGCATACAAAATCTCTTAAATTGTTTAAAGTCTTGCATACATGTGCTCTAGTAGCAGGTACAAATATCCATCCTCTACTTAGAACCAAAGCATCAAAACAATCTAACAAACTGTGTGAAAGATTAACAATTTTGAAATCGCATTCAGAAACAGTGCCTTTTTGTTTTAATAATTGTTCCTTCTTTTCTTCCATGTTGTGTTTTTCTGAAAAAGCTTCCTTTTCTTTTGCAGGTTCTTCTTTGCGGACGCCGAGATTATTTGTACCCACGAACGCTTGCCTATACCCATATCTTGGTATACATTTATCCTTTGAAAAGGATATTGATTTTGAATAGTAGTAGAAGGGATAGAAGAATTACCAATGGCTTCTATTTCTTTATCTTTACCTCTCGTCTCCGTTTGTAAATTTGTTGCAACTGCATCTTGCCCTTGCCATTCTTTAACATTCTGCTCAGAACTCCGCACATCCGGCGTTGCAACAAAAATTTGGAATACCTGTTCCAATATTTTTTGCATCATTCTGAGGTCATTTGTGCTTGAATTAAAGGCATATGCAATGCATTGTTCATAAACAACACGATCCCTTTCATATTTTTTTCAGTTTCCTTTTCCTAAGAATGTATTTTTTTTTAATCATCCTATCTTGAATAACACAAATTTTAGTTTCAAAGTTCACTTTAGTGGAGTCGTTTTTTTAGCGCAAAATACTGTTCCTTTATAACCTCATTCAACACATGTATTTTTTGCTTATTATAGTCAACCAGTATAATCATATATTCAATACATGTCTTTTGGTTCAACTGAACCCATTTTTGATAAGTTCATTAGACAAGTCATTTCCTATTGGCAGCTTGTTAATTCTCAAGTCTTTCGGCACCCTACCAGCTGCAATGCTACTTTCATAAAACAACACATCCCATTGCAGCCATTTGAGCTTAACCATATTCTTCGATAATGCCCCAAACCTTTCGGTAAAACTTAAATGAACTTGCCTAGTGCTTTCAAGGCTTCCAGCAATTCGCACACTGTCCTGAAAAGGATTCACAGCCACTGAACAATTCATCACTGAAAGCAGCAGACACAAGTTGCAAACCACTTGAAGTATTCTTGTAAGCTGGCTGACTATTATTGACCATCTTAATATTACTCACATTCCCTTCTTTGTCCAAAACCACAGAATCACTGGGTGTATCATGGAGCATTAACCCAGATGGTAAAACCAAAAACTGTTGTCTGGCTGGCTGTCCATATCTCTGATCCCAGAAAGATTAAAAGCAAAATGAATTACTCAGCAACACAGCAACAGATCAACAATCCAATAATCCACACCGGATCTTCAACAACACAGCCTTTATTCACCAAAACAGCAGCACATATTCAGTTAGCACTTTCATCTTAATAATGACTTTCTCAGACTGAATAAAAATTCTGTTTACTAACCCTATAGATATATATATATATATATATATATATATATATATATATATATGGTCCCCTTTACATTACCAAACGACACTTCACCGACATACGAAACCGAGGCGAAATGACCGACCGGCAGGATTGATCGAAAAGGTGATTTGCGACAGCGAAAGACCGACAAAGGAGTAGCGATGTGGCGCGACTCGGTAAGTGTGCGATAGTGATGGAGTTAGGAGTAGTCAGGTAAGTGTGCGATATTGTGGGATTTGGGTTAAGGTGTGGGGAAGGTGAGTGTGTGGTGATGTCGGAGTTAGGAGTTCGGGTAAAATGGTGTGATAGTGACGGACTGTATGGTTGGGGCAGGTTAGTGAGTTAAGTTTAGAGTGCGGGTAGGGTAGTGTCACGATAGTAGCCAGGCTTTATGTTTTAGGGCCAGGTTAAATAGAATTCTGGTTAGGGTGCAGGTAGGTTAAGTGTCGCGATAGTGACAGTCTTTAGGTGTGAGGTGGGTTAAGTGAGTTGGAGTTACTGCAAGGTGTGGGTAGAATGTGTGCGGTAGTGTCGGACCTTAGGGTTAGGGTTGGGTTAGGGTTAATGGATATGTCATTGTGTGTCATGTAGTTCGTTGTTTGTGTCGATTAATTGTTCAGTTTTGATTGTCGGTGTTGTGTGTTTTCGATTATTTGGGGACGTTTTGTGTGGGGTGATGTCGGTTCGATGATATAAAGTGAACCCATATATATATATATATATATATATATATATATATATATATATATATATATATATGTTTATATATATACATCTGCAGCTCATTATTAACTCATTAATCAATTGTAAGCTATTTCAATGGTAAAATACAGTTTAAAGCAACCATATTCTAAAAAGCTGAAACACGTTGTTTCAAACGGCAATATTTAAACATCTATATTTAAAACATCTATATAAAGAGAATAGATGATGTTTAAATAATGTTACATATGTAAAAACAGTTTGCATAGGTTACATGTTGCTTATAACCGTATTAGATTTTCCTACATGACTTGTTTATTGAGCTATTGGTGTGTCAACTTTTAACTGTTGCGAACTTTGTCCCAAAAATTCCAGTATTGTTTGGCATCCTGAAGATGCATAAGAATATCCACAACCCTCCGATGAGGGCAATGGTGGATGCAGTGGCGTCCATTACTTATGGTATTGCTAAACTGGTAGACCTTACTCTTAAAAATCGTGAAAAGAAACTGGTTGGCAAAGAGTTCTTGGGCATTTTCTGGCTAATATCAACAAGTGTGAGTTCAGGAGATGTGAACTTTCTAACTACTGATGTTTGTAACATACTTCTCTATCAGTGTGTGGTGGTGGGTGGTGGTGTGAATGGGTGGTGGAGAGCCACAGTTCATAAGCGCCGCCAATTATTGAATGGGTGGTGTAGAGTTACAGTTTCATGGAAAAGA
>NW_025057331.1:0-5845 GCF_019279795.1 Protopterus annectens | reverse complement strand
AAGCAAGTTAAAGGGAATTACTAGTAGTGCTAGCAGGTGAACAACCCAAAAAAAAAAAATAGTAGGAAGTTACCAGGAATACTAGTAGTGCTAGCAGGTGAAACAATCAGAATCGGTAATTACACGGGCGCAGAACACTGGCCAGGCCAGCGCCAAAACTCTGCAAACAGCGGTGCGGTTTGTTTCTCTCGAGACACTGCAGCAGCACTGGGTAAGCTACTAGAAGTGAAACTGAAAAAACTTCCTCCAGACAAAAATGCTGAGAACTTGGCATTTGCTGTTTATAAGGCAACATATGCAACATGCTGAGGGGTGTTGACAATGCAAATGCTGCGGACGCCCACAGTGAGGACAGAAATGTACAGGCCGGGTCACCTGCAGAGTTACATGAGCTGGAGATAGTGGCTATAAAGTGGACAGAGACTTCCTGCAACCAAATTGTTGTTGAGCTTTGTGCAGGCCACGCCTCACACACATTCAACAGGAACCCATCAGTGTGACAAGGTAAGTGTTGACCCACAAGAATGCTAGCAACAGTACCTTCCAGAGACCAACTGGTGATATGATGGGATGTCACATGCATCAGCATCCAGGGTACTGCACCAGTTCTGGATGCCATGTCAGCACATGACTGACGATCATTCTCTTCCCCCCAATTCACTAACAGAGTGTTGGTCAGCAATATCGTCTCTTCAGCAAATAGCAGAATGCCCTGAGGTAGTGGGTGCAATGGGCTACCGCATACTCCGCATCAACACCAGCCGATGGTAAAGTGGGGCCCTACATTATACAGGCTTCCCTCCATCGCTGTCAGGTCGTGTGTGATGCAGGATATAATAATATAGATATGTACTGGCTGCCTGGAAGCCACAATGATTCCTATCTGGCATCTATGCTTGGCCATGCCAGACATTTGCTGTGGGACATCCACATGGACACTTATTGGGGATGCTAGCTGCACTGGAGCCGTGGCTGATGACACCCATCAAACGCACACACACCTAAACAGAGCATATAATGAGGCATACACAAACACGAAATGTAATTGAGCATGTGTTTGTCATTATCAAAATATAGTTCCGGTGCCTGGACCGTGGTAGAGCCAATGCTCATAACTTCGCCTTACGGTATATAGTATGTGCTATGCTACATAATATAGTTCTGAAAACAGCTGCAGCAGGACCAGCACATAGGCCTGGGCCAAACAGCCCACCGGCCAAGGCCATCACGGGCAGAGTCTTGACTCTGAGGAGGAACAACTGGAAGAGCCTACCCCATGCTTCTTGACAGAAGAGGCATGCCCAAGTATACATGGCCAACAAGAGGCAACACATAGCACAGCACTGGCTCATTAGGAACCCTGGGCGTACCTCTCTCTGATTCCATAATGAAAAGGGATGCCTAGGGCCCAGCACAACCTGCTTTCAAACATGCGGGGAGTGTTGTAGCACATCAAACATAGGCAGCCCTGGCTCACCTGAGCACAGTGGCCATGTGTTAAGCAGTATGAGTAGTGCTAGTAGCATTTGCATATATTGATGACCTTGGTATCATCCTACCTCACCAAACATGGTACCACAATCTGACCGATGATCAATTACAGCAATTGGCTTAAGTGTTGGTGTCGGTGAAAGGGGATCAATGCCTGTCAACTTGGGATGCTCGACAAGACATGATGCTTAAGCAGGATAAGCTTTCACACCAACTCACCTGTGGTCTTTTGGATATTGCCAAGGCTCTTATCACCCCATAGTGCCTTTTAGGTAAGGCTCAAAAGACAAACCCATCTCCATAAGTATCACAGGGATAAGAAACTAGAAGTAATGCTACTCAATGCTAAGTCTAAACTGCAAGATGCCGCGTACTCAAACTCTCAGCATGGAAATGTTGATATCTGTGCAGTAACAGAACTCCTGGTTCAAGGCTCCCAAGAGCACCTAGCACTAACAGTTACCTCATGCCATGCTTTGCAGCCGCAAAACATTAGATCAAGCTAAAAAGGAGGGTGAGTATCAATATTTGTCGAATGCCCACCCCAGGTTAGTGGCACAGCATGAAGCATCAGAGATATCAACTGTACCTTCTTGAACAGGTAAAAACCATACTTCAGTTCATGGCCCACTTGGAACCACACTTGGCTGACGTTAAAAATGTGATCTCACAAACACCATTATGTTAGAAGCTTCTTTACCAAAGCAGACTGGGGCGTACCCTAGCTGCAACACCTTAAAGGTTCCTAGAATTTATAGCTTTCCAATGCTGCTTCAGACAACGCCACTCCACAAGAGGAAAACATACTGGACCTGATCCTCCACTGCTTGGGACTTTATACCGACCAAAGTATCCTCCATAGATATTCATCCGACCCAGCCCAGCCCAGAAAAACCACAGTGAAAAATTTCCTTGACCAAATGTCACCTCCTCCAAAACCGAAATTTGAATGTTACAGCCCCTGTGTGCCTGTGACTCTGACTGAACCTCAGAACCTTTATAAGCATTCTCGAAGACACCTTCAGAATGCATGGATTCTTGCAATGCAGTGAAAACTTGATCTGTTCCGGTGGAAAACACCAGTGCAGTGTTCGAGATGTGTTACCTTTTTAGAAAAACTCGACGCCGTCGTCGATATCATTGAAATCAAATATTGAGACAAAAGGTTCGGGCGCGGTGGATGCAGATGATGGTTTGACCACGCCAACATCCGGTGACAGGTTCAGTCTGGCTCTGGTGGACGTCTGGTGGGACTGGGTGACAGTGGCCTGGGCTGTCCCTTATGAACTGAAGAATTGAACACAAACGCAAAACCACTGTTCAATCTCAGCCTTACCACAGGATATGTGCCCGAAACGGTGTACAGCAACGGTGGTCCCTCTCACAAAGGCATTGCCTAATGGATGCACCGCAAACTGGCCCAAGCTTCGCTAAGCGGTCTACAGCTACGAAGGGATATGGACCTCAAAATAAAGATATTGGGAACCCTGAGGCACTGAATTCTACCCAGTTTGAAAGCTTTTGTTGAGGCGGGTCTGCCTTAAACCTGGTTAGTCATTTGAAACAGTCACCAGGCCATTGACGGTGGAGGTGGTCACAGCCACCTAGACCTCCAGCCTTCATACAATACCCACTTGGTCATTTATAGATAAACACAGCTTTAATATAACTATATAGGTAAGTTGCCGAACTGGCTCAAGGACCAGAACCCACATGGTCAATGGAATATGTCAGACTAAACCAACTACAAATGGCATCCCACAAGGCTCAGTCTGGGACTTCTGTTTGGTACTCTGCTATATTTCTGAGTACAAGTAACTACAGAAGGACTGCAGCTGAACAAATTTACAGATGACTGCAAACGCTGGGGCATGTCGACTCTCAGCCTGAGACAAAGCATCCTACAAAAGGCCTTATAGTAACAGACAACTGGTACTAGGCATATCCTCACTTCTTTCATATAAAAAGTGTATAGTCATCCTTGGCAAAACTAAGTGCACACAAATTACCACATAGGTAACTCATTCGTATGGAAGAAGTGACCCAGGGACCTGGGACCCAAGTTGATAGCAATCTCTCATTTGACACGTGGCCAAAGTGTTTAGAAAACATTTAATGTACCCACTAATCACAAAGTATTCCATCTAGATCCAGGGGAAGTCCTTCGTGGCTCTTCTCATCCTCATCTGAGCCCATGGTGAGTACAATGCCCTTGTGGGATGTACCTTATCATTACCTGCAGCAGCTGGAAAGAGACCACAAAAGTACCTCACCAGGAGGATCCGAGGGCTCAAACACTTCATTTTACTGCGGTTAAAACTGCAGCTCCACTCAGTGGCATACACGCCTGCCCAGAGTGATCTGTGCCACAGATGTGCAGCCATGTCCTTCTGGAGTCAATGGACATACACTGCACCTTGGAAAAATCAGGGTCCCATCAAGCTACACGCTCAAGGGCCTGAACCTCAGGCTGAAATAAATAGGACATGCTGGAGTAGTAGATTGATAACCCAGGCTCCCTCACTCTTGATGACTCCACTCCAGGTTAGCCAAGTCCCTCATTGACTAGGAATATGGATGGTGGATGGGAGATTTTAACCAAGTTACCTGAAATTACTCGCTTCTATGTCACTGTAGACAAGTACAGTATACCTATCCTTGAAAATGTCATGGCAAACTCCATAAAATGTGTGAAAGCCAAACACACTCTGGCTAGGATTATAAATGCCTAGAACTGATGGCACCCTGAAGTGGACCTATAGACAGTCACACACACCAACTAGTACAACTGGTCAATGTGGAGTAATGTTTGGCAATATCCACAAGTTGGTAAATACACAGCAATGTTGGACAAGCCTGGTTTAAAGCCAGGCCCATAGCTGAACAAAATGCAACATGTCATAGATGCTACATCTGACGCTAACCAGTCTGGTCTGCTCAGTATGAACGTTTAAAATGGTGGACAAACCCATGATACCATGCACCGTAGTGAAAGTACCGAACCAGTACCTACATGACGGTATTGCAGTGTTCAATACAGTCTGAAAAGAATGTTGACAAGTCTTTACAGAAATATCCCTTGGAAACCCTGCAGGCACAGCACAATCCTGTTGAGTTATGACTGAGGAGTCTGGCAGTAGAGCAACATGACTTCCTTTAGTAATGTCTCAGTATTGAACCGTATTTTCTTTGACCACAAATGTAATGGACTTGAATCTGTATGGAAGGTCACACTGGGCATGCTCACACACACTTGGATAAATGAGACGTATCATCAGGCAACAAACATGACTGAACTGAATAACTCACGCGCAGGCCATGTCTGAGTATGTGATCGGCCACACATATCTGGCAATTGTATGTGTTAATAGGAACCTCACAATCACCCTGTGCAGTTAAGCCAACAGACACATATTATACTCTAGAACCTGTCATGATCAAACATATTTACACAATACACAGGTTCATACCGAAACTGGGAGAGCTACAACATGGAATATAAACAGTATCATGCTGACCTTGTACATCAACATAAACATAGGTGCAGAGGTGAGTACTAGGCTGTATACCTAGGAATTATAAGCCTAGGCAGGTGTGTTTGGCGTCCGCCTCCCAGTAAATATTTCTGTGCCTCTGTAGTGAGTGGAAAGCACCCTTGCTAAGAGCTGGTTGCTGTACCTCTGTCAAAACCCAAGACAGAGTACACTGGGATCAGGGTGAATTTGCAATTTCCCATCCATGCGGCTGAAAGAGGGTTGGCGAGGCTATGTCTAACTTTAGTTGGATTAGATTCCAGAGTGAGGGGGAGCCTCTGGTAATGATCTGTCTATGTCCTATTTAGTTTGTTTTGAGGTTAAGTCCCTGGTGTATGGCTCTGAGAGTCTTGGATGTGCCAGGTGGAGCATGTCTGCTTCTGAGTTTGACATGGCGCTGTATGCGTCAGGCATATATTCCTCCTGGTGCAAGCGTTAAGCAACTGAGTGGGCTGGAGATCATAGTTGAGCTGCATGGGACATCTGTGTGTGCGCGCGGTCCTCTTGGGGAGAAGGTACTGTTAATGAGCATGGTGCGGCAGGTGTTGAAATGAGTACACCCCAAAGACATTGTCGATCTGAACTGTTGTGTGGAGGGCCTGACCTCCATGATCTGTCTCGCTCCCGTAGCAGTGGGAGGCTATATAAAGTCTTTGCAATGACTCTGTCAATGTGATTATAAAAGGAGGTTACGATCCTATGTTGGTCCCCAAATCTGTAAATACATCTTTGTACTTAATGGATTACCCACTTATGTGGTGATTTGTGTATTTTCTCCAAGGGGATGACTATGCATGTCTTGGCATGCTGAACCCGGGTTC
>NW_025057330.1:0-7078 GCF_019279795.1 Protopterus annectens | reverse complement strand
TTGGGTTAAATGCATTTTACATTCTCATGAATTTCAATTTCATGGTTTATTATCAAAATATATATATATATATATATATATATACTGTGTGTGGTGCGTAGCATTGTCATAAGTCCTGTTTGATTTCAGCAAACCTTCTGTGTAACGCATGAATAGTGTTTGTTGAAGGTTGTACTTGCAACTGTATGTAAATATCCTGCCATTACAGTTCTGTACTAAGGAAAGAGTCTAACTGGATATATGTCCATTTTCAGTAGAGGCCCGGGGAGATAAGCTGCATGACACACAGATAAAATAACAGCAAATATCAAAAATAACATCAGTTGTATATATACAAGGACATTTCTGGTTAACACAGAAATTTTCAGAGAGGACAGAAATTATTACAGTGTAAAATGCAGGTACAAATCAACATATAGGTACAGTACATAATGAAATAAAAAGGAGGCATACAGGTTATACAACATACAATACAGTACATAATAAAAAAGAGGCAGTTTAATGTTTAGTTATAGTAATAAGGAGTTTTTTTTAACAAATAAGTATTCAATGGGATGGAAATAATGAAATACAGAACAAAAAAGGTAAAAATATTGTTAATAAGGAAGATAGAAGAGTTAATGAAAAGAACAGGGTAGTCAGAGCATATTTTGGATAGAATAGATAACTAGTCAGGTTTAGTACAGGGGCATAACCAGTGTGTTCTGAGGAAAAGTTTGTTTTTGAAGAGTGATATAGAGGAAAGTGAGGAAAGGACACTGGGTAGGAGATTCCAGAATTTTCCCACAGTATTAGAGAAGAGAGAATCTCCAGCCCTGTTGTTAGATTTATATGTGTTAACTAGAAGTTTCTGACAAGCCATAGTGGTGCAGCGGTAGCATTGTTGCCTCACAGCAAGTGGTTCTCCCATTTGATTCTCAGCTGGAGCGCCTTCTGTGTGGAGTTTGCATGTCTTCCCTGCGGTCATGGCATTCAAAAGACATGCATAGAATGGGCATGCCTTCACCTTCACTGAAGGTTAGGCATCAAGCTGGCACCTCAGCACCTGTAAAAATTCTACTGCCAATCATTAGCAGACTGGAGTTCTGCTGTGGCGACCCCTAACCGGGAAAAGCAGAAAGAAGAAGAACAACAACAACTAGAAGTTTCTGAGATGAACGTAAGGACTTCATATTTTTATAAGGGGTGATAATGTTAGATAGAATAGGAATATCAGAAGGTTGATAAAGAGTCTTATGGGCAATGATTAGTTGGTGGTGTTTAAGCAGATTCTGTAGTTCTAACCATTCTAGCTGCTTTAAATTAAAGCAATGGTGAGTCTTAAATGGGTTGCCAGTAGCAAATCTGGCTATGTTATTGTAGGGGGTTTCCAATTTATTGAGGTTGTTCTTAGATAGATTAGTGAAAATGGATAAGGCATAGAGGAGTGTAGAGATTAGATGAGTGTGTGAAATAGAAGTTCTAGCTGTAGGTGACAGGAAGGGTTTAATTCTGTAGAGAGAGACAAGTTTTTTTGACAGATTTTATAGTGTTGTTGATGTGAATGTCAAAGTTGAGGTTGTTGTCAATGGTAATACCAAGTAGCTTGGTAGTTGGGTCAGGTGATATAATGGTACCATTGGTGGATGTAACTGAAAAATCAATGAGATAGGACTTATGAGTAGGACTGAAAAAGAGGAGTGTGAACCATTGTTCAACTGTGTTAAATACTTTTAGGTAATGAAGTTCAGAGGTGGTTGTAGCTGAGCATATAAGTGTGGAGTCATCTTTTATTGTATCAAGTAGCATGGGGATTGCTAGATGAAGGTCCTTGATAAATATGGAGAAAAGGAGAGGTCCTAATATGGACCCCTGAGGGACACTGAGGTTAATTGGTAGGTGGGTAGATAGATTTTTTGCCAAAGCACAGCCTGTTGTCTTTTATGTAAGTAGGATTGGAACCATTTAATAAAGAGTGCATCTAAGGACAGGGATTTGAGGATATCTATAAGAATTTGATGATTTACAATGTTGAATGTTTTGGACAGATCAATAAATAGTGCAGAGGAAAGCATAATACAGTTACAGTTTTTGTTAATACAATCCATAAAGGAAAGGAGGCAGTGGTAATGCTATGGGAAGGTCTGAAACCATGTTGACAGCTAGAAAGTAGGTTATTTTGGATTAGGTGGTCTAGAAATTTGCCTATATGCATTTCTATGATCTTTGCCAAAGGAAAAAAAGGGGTTTAAAGGGAGAATTTAGTTACCATTTTGAAAATTATGATTTTGATGCTGGGGATGGCCCAAAATTTTCTATTGATCAGAATGGAGAGGGGGAAAACAAGACTTCAGATTTCTGTAGATATTCAGATAGTTGGTCTGTTGAAAAATGGTTTCAGTTTTTAATTAGGGCAGAATAGGGGTTTGGGGGACGGGTTGGAAAAGAAATGGGGGGGGGGTTTTTTATAGGTAAAAGTGAAGTTATTATGATGGGATTTAGTTTTTGGAAGCATCAGTGAAAATATTGAACACAGTATGCATTAGGTTTTTATATAATATATATATATATATATATATATATAAAAATAACATATATATATATATATATATATATATATATATATATATATATATATATATATATATTTTTGTTGTCAACCATGGAATTAATTAGACAAAAAAGCAAAAACAATTTTAACATGAAACAATGCCAATGGTTGCATACACCCACCAACAAATGGTAGGGGGCTTTGCATTTGAAATTTTTAAATGTTGATGTAATTGTTGAGTGATAATAATATATATATATATATATATATATATATATATATATTAATAACATTATACATTTTGAACCTCTCACTGCAAAACATCTGACCAAAGGCTTTTAAGGGGGAAGGGGCCCAAAATAGGGATCTCTTGAAATTATTCCATTGCTTAGCCCTTCCTCCACAGCTGAACATCTGCATTGCAACACAATAACCAGCATTTCCCAAGACTTGAACCCAGGACCCTGCACAACATAGCCATAAGTTAACAATCCATCTCAGCTGTAAGATGTCAGGATGATTTCTGTAACATATCATGCAGAACAGTCAGTCTACCATAGGGATGTACAATGTGGAAGCAGTAAACATTCTGATATATATAACACAGACACACACACACAAAATATATATATATATATATATATATATATATATATATATATATATATAAAATATATATATATATATATACACATAAAACACATATATATGTATATATAGAGGGTGCCCCAACAAACCATTATTCCTACAGTGGGCCCCCTTTTTAAATGGATAGTTTTGATTCTTTTTTACAAATGACAATTACTGCATGAAACATATACCCACACAATGCAAAGGAATGACACCACACAAGTTTGCATACATAGAAATGTTTATTTTGTACTATTTCAGTTGTTTATGCCATTTTTATAGCATTTAGGTGTTTTACATAATAACTGAAAAGCAACTCCCAAACAAAACATATGATACAGTAATCTGCAAAAAAAAATACTTTGCTGTCAGCTAATGCCTTCAAGTAGTACAACAGTAAAAAAAACACTTGCCTTGAAGATAAGAATCAATCAGCACTTAATTACAGATGTAGTCAGCAGCCTCCAAATTTCACTCTGTACTCCCCGGGGAAAAGTATTAGTTGTCACATGTAAATGTATCTGTTACATAACAATGCTTAACTTAAAATCACTATCACACTGACAAACAGAACTGTGTGTAAGACAGTAAGCTGTAGCCCACCACTGTTCCCATGGGGAAATTATGAAAATGTACAGCCATTAAAAGTTTTTACTGATATCCCTCACATGTTGTAACAGCCTAGGTTAAAACATTTAATACCCCCCATAAAATGTCTTACAAGGGCATATAACACAGTTCTCCATACACTGACCTCCAGACTGTGCAGGGTCAAAATGTTTTGTCCAGTTTAGCCCTCATATATATAGAACCTACCCCACAGTTTGTGTGGGAGTCCACAACATCACTGGAATGATAGCAGGAATATCAGCACTAAATAATGATAGGCCATTGTCTACCAACTTCTTACTGCATGACTTATTGTAAATAGGTGGAGGAAAGAGGCTGAACACAGGTCCATATTTGAAATATTGCTGTTATACACTGTGAAAGTTGCTGGTGTTATAGGATTGGTTGCAACATACTCTTACTCAGGAATAAAAAGTCAGAAACACAAATGGATGTTGCCATGTACTGATAGCAGTCAACGGAGAGAATGGCACTGATATGTCAGAGACAAGACCTGTGTAGTGAATAGACAAAATTTAAAAGCCAATCCTCTGGCCATCATGTGGATAGGCCCACAGTTGAGAGCTATGCAGACAAACAGCATTCCATGCAAAACTAACATGTACACACAAACCCTGTAAAACAAGCAGTATTCAATGCATATAACAGCAATACTCACACACTGTCCCTAGGTCTGGAACCTTATACAAAGATGTAGTTGGGCCCGTGTCCACAAGTCCTGTTGTAAGAGGTATTGCTACCTGCTGTCTGTAACACTGCAGCCCACACAATGGAAGGATGTCTTCCATACAGGAAAGGTAAAGGGACAACACCCACATGATGTAGTCATTTATAGTAGTGGGTTGCTATGACATTGGCTATTGGAAGTACTACAAGGGTGGTTCATGCAATTAGCAAGTGGGGAACACCAATTTGGTGCAGAGGCCATCACCTGATCATGACCATCACCTACAAAAGCCATGCTGCAACCTATTAAAACCAGGTCGATCCCTGTAGTGGAGAGAGAGAGAAATAAAAAAAAATAATAATACTAAAAAAAAAAAATACTGAAAAAAAAAAACAAACAAACAATGAAAAATCCAACTTAAAAGAAGAAACAATAATAAAACAGGTATGTGAAACATGTCAGCATGTAATTGAATGTAGTACTTGGTCTGTAATAATGGGATAGATGATGTTAAAAAATATGTATGTCCCATCAAGACTTGCTGTAATGATGTCCTGCTGAACAACTGCTACGGACATAGCATCTGGCTGTGTGGGGGGGGATACCTGTCAACTGTGCAGATCTGGGAAAGTCAAGATTTAAGCCATCATAGTGTTTGTGCTGTTCCTCCAAACATGTATATTAGTCTGGCAAATATATGAAGATGGAAGTAATGAAGTCATGATAGACACATGAGTTTCAGACCCCACCACCTTCAGAACAGTCATTAATGTAAATGTCATGCACAAACTTCATGGTTTGTAATAGGCATATCGATCTGTCCCTATATATCCCCCTAATGTTAGGCTGTGTCCCATGTGGCCTGTTGTAAAAGGCAGAACAGTTCAGATATGGAGGTGGAGGTTCGGGTGCAGATCTGATGTCTAATGCACCCATATATAAATATATATATATATATATATATATATATATATATATATATATATATATATATATATATATATATATATAAAAAACAATACACACACAATATATATATATATATATATATATATATATATATATATATATATATATATAATACATAAAATACTTTTCCCCACTGTTGAATGATTTTAATATGTTTGAAAAACATCACACATATCTGCAGCTCAGATCATGTAAATTGTGTGGCTATGGGGGCGGGGCCCGGGGTTGATACCTGCAAGGGCTGATCTTTTTTTGCTGGCCAGAACAAGGGCTGTTTGATACAGAGTGATTAAGGCCCCTTTAGCAGTTGTGGGTGCAAAATGGACATTTTGTATGGTGTGAAATTCTTTTTGGAACAGATTCCCCTTTTTTGTTAAGGTGGGGTGGGATGTTGGGGAAGGATAGTAGTTATTTGGGGAGGTGGGTTGGAAAAAACCAACAAGACAGACAAGACGGGAACGGGGGTGTATATGACACTTTGGGGGGTAAACACCTTGGGGGGGGGGGAAAAATTTGGAAGCCCATGACCCCCCAAATGGAAACAGTGGGACTGAGGTCCCCACCAGGGCAGTCACCACTGCACCTTCAGGCCCTGAAGGTGGCTGTGCGGGGCTGAGTGGACAGGCTGACCCTCTAATTGCCCATGACCTCAAGCTGGTGCAGAACCCCAAATTTTTGGGTTTGCACCAGCCCCTAACTTCAGTGACAGGATCCTGTCCATGTGTGGGGAAACCATCCCCTGGTTCCACCTGAAGGTAGTGCAGGACCAGATGAGGAAACCTGGGGGGGTCCCAGATGTGCTGTGGTCCACAGCAAAATGAGGTGGGGGGGGTTCTGCTGGGGAAAAGCCTTCAAACATGCTATTGTGTTGCAGTTTTAGAACATATTTTTGTAATAGTCAAACAACCAAATTTGTTATAACACCCTGCATAATATTCCCATTAACCCAAAACACCGATTTGGAAAGTTGCATAAACAACAGCATATATGGAACCCAGTGGCCATTACAATGGCATGGGGAACATTGATAGCAACAGCCACAAAAGATAGTGTTTCAACATGGAAATGAATAAAAAAAATTTTATTTTTGCACAATAGGGTATATGTCCCAACAGTAGGTTTGGTGTAAACATACCATGATTTGTGTGTTTAGAAATTTTTGCAGATATGGTGGGGAGATGTCAATTAAAACTATATATCCTTGCAGTATGAGGTCCTCAGACCTTTTTCCTGTTTATGTCTTCCAGGTACCATGTCCGGATGTCTCCTGCTTATACTCCCGGAGAATGATATAATAATAAACTTCCTTGTCCCAAAATCACAGAACCCTCTTTTGGGTGTATGGCCATGATCTGCAGGAAGGGCTGCCCTGTGGGAAAGAGCTCATCCACAGGGTAAAATGTCAGCCTGCATAACCACAGTTATGAGCAGGTAACATCATTGCACTGATCTCATCGCCGCAGCATGCTGCTGCAGTTAGAGGGACCAGCTAGTCACAGGGGGGGGGTCATGCCATCCCGCCCCCCCTGACACATGGAGGAGCTCCTTCCAGCCTTGGGGGCCACCCCCGCCAAGCCAGAACCTGAGATAGCATTTGGGGGGGTGCTACCCCACAATTTGGGGGAGCATGCAGGTAAGGCCCCCCATAAATA
>NW_025057329.1:0-13072 GCF_019279795.1 Protopterus annectens | reverse complement strand
TACAGTCTTTTGAAATGTCAAAGATAGACGCCACCATGCATATTCATGAGGGTGCACTGACTCAACTCTAAGGCTAATAATGGCGGTGCACGAGTGTGTGTAAGTAGTCAGGACTGTCGAGCAGTCTAAAATATCCACTTCTGCCAGTGCCTAAACTGCAATGTCAACTGAAAATGAGCGGTCTGCTCAAAACAGTTCATACTTCCAGCAATACAACTTCCAATATCTCTCAAATCCCTTGCATGTTTAAAATGTAAAGCTTACATTTTTTTTTTATCATTCTCGACATAGCGTCTGTGATTTAAGGCAGATGTGGCTTGCTCATTGTTTAGCCACAAAGTTAGCAGTGTAGACACTGGAAGAGTGAATAACAAACTACTATATGCTAAATTAAGCCAAAATAACAACATGAAAGTGGCAGAGCCTCAGACAAAGAGGAAAAAGCATTCCTGTTCAGGAGTCTCCACTACTCCCCCTTCCCATTTTCTGTAGGAAATCTGTGCATAACAATAATTTCTGACATTTACCTTTTAAACTTTATTAAAATACATTGAAATGGCCTGTGTGGTAGTGACCGATATTTTATATATACATATATATATATATATATATATATATATATATATATATATATTTATTTTATTTATTTTACATTTGTTGAACGGGATAGTCCAACTGGATGCATGTCCATTTTCAGTGGAGGCCCGGGGAGAAAAGCTCCAAGGGTAAGCAGATACAGCATTACATAATACCAGCATTACATATTAAAAACAGACTGTTTACAGAGATTACATAAGTAAGCAAGTTAAACAAGTTCCACAGGTTACAGTTAATCCTGAGCACAAGTCAGGATTAAATTAAACTACACAGTAAGCTGGTTAACAGATTTTTACACATTCTAGAGAGAGTTAGCCAGGCTTGATACATTGATATAGCCAGTTAAGTGACAAATGCTGTTTGAGTCTAGTTTTAAATTGACCTAAGGTGGAAAGTAAGGCAATATCAGCTGGAAGTGAGTTCCAGGATCTACTTACAGAGTTTGCCAAGAGAGAATCACCGGCTGTGTTATTAATTTTGCTAGTCTGAATTAGTAGCTTGTTAGAGGATCGAGCGGTCTAGGATTGTTATAGGGTGATAATATTTTTAAGTGCAGGAATATTGTCCGGATTATAGAGGATTTTATAGGCCATAATCAGTTGGTTATACTGGATTAGGCTAGGTAGTTCAAGCCAACTAAACTGATTTAGATTGATGCAATGATGTGTACTAAAAGGCAGCCCAGTGGCAAACCTGGCAATGTGGTTGTAGCAAATTGAGAGTTTGTTAAGGACAGTCTTAGTCCAAATTCGAGTAGAGGGATGCATACAGAAGAGTTGAAAAGAAGGTGAGAGCGAGCTATGGCAATTTTAGCTGGAGGTTAGGAAGGCTTTTATTCTGTAAAGTGACCCTAGTTTTTTATTGATGGTTTTGATATTTTGGTTAACATGAAGGTCAAATTTGAGATTATTGTCTATGATGACACCTAATAGTTTTGTAGATGGGTCAGGGAGATTATTGTGCCATCATTTGATTTTATGGTAAAGGTGAAAGCAGTAGACCTACGTATTGGTGAAAATAACAGCATTTAGTTTTTGGGATTTAGGATCAGGCGATGTTCAGAAAGCCAGTTTTCTATTGTATTAAGGTGGTCTGGGTAGCTGACCATAACTCTACTGGAGATGTGGCTGAGCAAATCAGAGTAGGAGTCATCAGCATATTGGATACAGCTGACTTTTGGGATGACAGTATAAAGGTCGTTAATGAAGATGGAGAACAGCAAGGGCCCTAGTATAGAGCCTTGTGGTACTCAGTGTTAGGTAGAAAGGTTAGAGAGTTTACTACATTTCTGCCAGAGGACCAGCCTGCTGTTGACCATTCAGGTAGGATTGAAACCATTGGAGGCTCAAGTATCTAGACAGAATGTTTGCAGAGCGTGGATTAAAAGTTGGTGATCAACCATATCGAATGCCTTGGAAAGATCCAGAAAGAGGGCTGAGGATATATAATTATTGTTGCGATTATGGTTTATGGTGTTAGTAAAGGCTAGGAGGGCTGAAGTAGTGCTGTGATGAGGACGGAAGCCATGCTGAGTGTCTACCATAAGCTGAGTCTGCATTTAGTGGTGCATGAGTTGTCTATGAATACATTTTCCATAATCTTTGCAAGTGGAGAGTATAGCTATTGGCCTATAATTGGAGAATTCAGTAGAGCTGCCTCCTTTGTGAAGTGGGATTACATAGGATATTTTCCAGATGGTGGGAATTTTAGCTTCTACTATGGTTCGATTGATTAGTATTGAGATGGGAGTAAAGCAATAGCATCAGCTGATTTTTGTAGGTACTCGGCGGGGAGTTGATCAGCAGAAAGTGTAGTAGGTTTAATTTTTGATCAAGGTGCGGATAGAGTGAAGTGGCAACTGGTTGGAAGCTGAGCAAGTAGGTTTCTCGGGTGCTACTTTCAGGACCAGGAGCTAGGAGGTAGTTGGCTAGCTAGGGCTTGAATTGTCTCAGTAAAGAATGGTTAAAACTATCAGAAACATCTTCAGGGTTTTATCAATAGTAGCAGCAGGGATTGGGGTTGAAGTTTGTCCAGGATGTATTAGATTATTTAAACCTGCCCAAAACTTCAGGGTTATTTTGATTTACTGTCTGTAAATTACAGTAGTATTGTTTTTGTCTTGTAAAATTGATTTTTGGTTTCGTTCCTGGATTGCCTGTATTTAATGTGATCTTGAGGGTCTTTAGAAAGAACGCCATAAAGCCCATGCTTTGTTTCTAAGGGTAATTTTTGAGTTTAGACTCTATAAAGCCATGGTGCAGTTTTGCCTTGGTTCTCTTTGAATGAACAGGTGCATACAAATCAAGGATCTCAAGGAATTTGTTGTTAAAGTATGCTACTGCTTCCTCTAAGAGAGGTGTTTTAGAATAGACAAAATTACATGAGGTTTAGTTCTTGTTGGAATTTGGCGGGGTCAAAGTTTTATTGTTTCTAACCTTTCTGAGTAAGGGTTGTTGGGAATTAATGGTTTTGTGCTTAAGTACATATGTGAGAAGGTGATTGGTTAGGCGATTAAGGAGGGTACCAAAGGTGCACAGTGGGGGGTCACTGTTTATGAGTACCCAGTCAAGTATACTTTCTTTTGGTTGGGTTTACCTATCCTGGTAGGGGTGGATATGATTTGTGTAAATGCATGCAGGGTAATATGGGTGGTTGGGGATTCTAGGAACAGGTGCCCCAGTCTATATTAAAGTCTCCAAGTAGTAGGGTTTCTTTGGGGTGGTGTCATGATAACCAGTGCAGGATATCTTCATATCTACATATATTCTTACCTCCCTCAATGTATATACAAATAATATTAATGCATTTATTTTTATTAAGTTGCAATTTGGAAATTTGGCAAGAATCTCAGAGTTATTAATCTGAGGAGGTTGTATTACATCTATGGTAACACTCAACACAGATTTATAGAGTACAGCTACCCACCCCCCCTTCCTCGAAGCACAATCCAGCCTGTGTATGTTGTGCCCAGGTGGTAACACTTCATTGTCTGTAGTGTTAGGTTTTAACCAGGTTTCAGATAAACAGAATCTCAGGGAGTGAACATCCAGAAGTGCATGCAATTCATGTACCTTGTTATTAATGCTTCTAATATTGAGATGACAGACTAGGAGAGTTAGTTGGCCTATAAATTGTAGGTTTGTAGCTTAGATTACAAGTAGAGGGTATGTGTATCTGAAGTGAGTGGGCAGGGTTGGGGTGAATATCACCACCAAGTATTAGGTTGAGTCTATACTTGGTGATGAACTTCAGGAATTTGTTTATTAGTTTGTGGTAGTGTTTGGATCTAGAACCAATATGCCTGGGGTTGAGATGTTGATAGACTGAACAAGATGTTGGATAGGATCTGGTACTGTAAGTATGTTTGAAGGTGGAAGGATTTACAGCTGGGGTGATAGTATGGCCTTTTGGGACCTGAAATCCCGTAAGAAACTGGTTTTCATACAAGGTAAGGAGGTATGGTGTGAACAAGAGGGGTGTGAACAAGAGGGGTAGTAAAGAGGAGTATATCATTATATGTGATTCAGCTAGTGAGTGAAGGAACTGTTTTACCTGGTGATGCAACACCAGAAGATAGAGTGGTGAGGTAAAGGTACTGGAAGGTGGAATGGTCATGCATACTGATAAATGCATAAATAACGTATCTTAAGCAATGTGAAGCACTGCTAAGCAAAGTTTACTAGTATTAAGCGCAGTTAAGTATAATTGCTCCTATCTTAGCACTACTTTAACTAGCGCAATGGCTTTTAGAGCTGCTTATTCGCCCCGTTTTAGCACAAACAAAACATGTTCATGGTTTGCACTGCATACCGCGCTAAATAAGCGCAATGTTGGGCAATGTTGGGAAACGTTGCGCAACCTAGAGCAACGAAGAGCAACGCCGAGCAACGTTGGGCAAAGTTGAGCAAAGTCAGCTAAACACAGCCACACCTTCTAGCCAGTCTGGCCAGTAGTAAAATAAAAAGCAATGACAGGCCTCGAACCTGGGATACTGTGCACCATAATCACAGTACTAAACCACTAAACCATGACAGCTTTACATATGGATACATTTCCAACACACTCATATATATCAATGGAAGTTTACCCATTGCTAAGCAGGTTTGCTTTTAGCTGAGATTTTTCAAAACTGGCCAATCACAAATTAGTGTGAGAAATGAGGCATATTTAAGCTCCTTAGGTGGGAATAATTGCAATAACTGGTTGTAGCTCCCATCTGCAGACAGTATGGCTGGTGTTGGAGAGGGCTCTCATTTTCGAGTGCAACGGTGGGGCATTGAGGAGTCAAAAGTAATGGTTTGGCTCCTCGTCCATCATCATGATGCAAGACTCCTGCAGGGCCAGTTTCAAGGCACTGAGTACAAAGCGGAAGCCTGGAACTGTCTAGCACATGATCTCACCAATGCCACAGGCATCCCTCGGACTGGTGAGCAGGTCAGACACCACTACTCAGACCTGAAGAGATGCAAGGAGGACCGACTGAACCAGTGGATACAGTATGCCTGTGAAATGAAAAATGCCCCACTACTGAGTATGTAGCCATGGAATGAAGTATGTAAGAATTGCTATTGTAGTTTATATTATGGATAGGTATGTCTCAATATCTCTTCATTACTTCACAGCTGCAGTTGTCCATGCTGCGAATCAGCAAGCCTATGCAGATGGGATGCTAAGGCTGCGCCACCAGGCAGGTTACCTACCTCCCAAAATAGACCTACTTCCCCTACCCCACATTCCACTCTCACCTGAAAAAAAAGGGCAATCTGCTCCCACAAAAAAATTATGCCCCATACATAGCTGCCCATTTTGCACACATGTCCGCTGGACACATAAACTGAAATTTAATTGGCAGTACAACATACTTCGTTGTCCTCACTCCTCTCTCAGGGGTGGAAGGTTTCAAATTTCCATCCAAATTACTAGTATATGCACAGCTGTTGCTGTTAAAGAAATGGGCAGCTATGGACGTCCTGCACATCCCTAGCTGCTTTCCCTACTGTCTTTCCCTCGTTGTGCCCCTTTTTCACCACTGTCCTATCTCTTCATTTTCTTTTCTTTCAAAGAAATGAGCGTGGGGGTTAGTGGAAGTAAGCACTTTTAAACAGTAGTTAGCGGGTTTGCACGTGTAAAGCGTGATAGCTTAGCTAAGTATTGCTAAGCATTGCGCAAACCCACGCAAACCCACTTACAATTGCTTAAATGTGCCTTAGTCACCCTGCATATGAGGGGCCTTGTTCTGCTCAGCAGCAAAATAAAACACCACTATCAGTCTCAAACCCAGGACCTTGGACACACTAGACTGCATGAAGTACCTCTAAGCCACAGTAGATATACTACAGGTTGTTGCTGAAATATATATATATATCATGCATCAGAATGAGTGAATGTAAAGGAAAGATAGGAATGCCATAACACAAAACCTGTTCTGTAGAACTTTACCAGCAGTTGTTGTGGAATTGACTTACATGACTGTGATAACAGAACCAGCCATTTTAGCAGTAAATAATGTTACAGCAGCACTTTACAACCCCCACACAGTATCATAGCAGGGCAATCCCCACCCAAATGTACAAAATACCTGTGTGTTCAAGGTCCAGCAAGGATGTAGGTAGGCATACTCAGTACTGGAATTGTCCAGTTTTCATGAGCATCCTGTGCTAATGTCAACAATTAAAAAACACAAACTGTGCAGAAGTGAGTACATTAATATCCACAGCATAGCAGTTCAAAAACAGTTCATGTGCCAAATGAAAACATCTCAATAACTACGTATATATGGCAGCTAATTGTATAAGTAGAAAAGAAACTATATACCCTCATGTATCTTGTGTTAGCATTTGTAGGGGTGAGTACAATTCTACACTGACAAACTGTGCAGAAGTGAGTACATTAATATCCACAGCATAGCAGTTCAAAAACAGTTCATGTGCCAAATGAAAACATCTCAATAACTACGTGTGTATGGCAGCTAATTGTATAAGTAGAAAAGAAACTACATACTCTCATGTATCTTGTGTTAGCATTTGCAGGGGTGAGTACGATTCTACACTGACAACTGTGTACTGGAAGTGGCAACATTCAGGTCTGAGTACAACATTCAAATCACTGGCTACACCCCTAGCATCAGATACAAGAAGTATACCAACCTTCTGACTTACACAACTGTGTCCACAGCAAACAAGCATGGTCCCCACTTTGGAAAGCTGAAAGGGCTACGCCTACCTGACTTAGCAATTTATAGCATTTGGTTGCTATGACAGTGAGTACTGCAAGTACCACACAGCAGGCTGCATGCAATTGCCAAATGGTGGCCAACAATTGGTGCAGAGGCCATCACATGCACATGTGCAGATACCTATAAAAGCAGGCTGTACTTGCTGTCCACACATGCAATCATTTCATTGCAGGTACAGAGAGAGTGGGAGAGAGTGACACAGAGCAACACAGAGCAACACAGAGAGACACAGAGAGACACAGACCACAGCAACAGGAAACAAAAAAGATATAAAAGAAAATATATTGAAAAATAAAAATATATTGAAAAAAAAATAATACACTGAAAAAAAATATATATTGAAAAAAATGTATAGAAAAAAATATTGAAAAAATAAAAATATGTTTAAAAAATATATATTGAAAAAAATAATATATTGAAAAAAAAAAACAAATTTATTGAAAAAAAATAAGATATAAAAAAAAGTGTACAAAACACATGGAAATGACTACTACAAACACATACAAAGGAAATGTATGTAACAGATATGCATTTACTGGCATGTAGTAGATGTTTTTGAAGATTACTCTACATAGTTTGAATCATCCATATGTGGCAGCAGTACATATCTATGCACAGGTGCCCTGCATAACTACTGCCATGGAGAAATCAGTGTGTAGCTGTGTGCAGTGGGATATGACTGTGACATATATAGTTCAGCATTAAATGTCAAATATCTGATCCATGTTATTTGTGATCTGTACAGTAGTGTGTACAATGTCTGTTTTGGGGAGTAGCGCATACAGTTATGTAAACATGGATGTGACAGAGTAACAAATGCATGATAGTCATATTAACGTGTAGCTTAGCATTGGCAACAGCTGTACCAGGCTAGTATGCTAATCTAGCATTTGCAGCTATATATACACCATCTAATATTACGGTGTGCTCACATGTGACACCTGTTCATGTTGCAGCAAGGCCCAACAGGTCAGCCGTGAGGTACACAGACTTACAACAGTGTGGTCCTTCTGTGTGTATGGCACACACATACGGAGAGATCTGTCTGTGTCAGATATATTAGCATCTGTACATGTGCATAGAGCAAGGGACATACTGCAACTGTCTGTGAAAGGTGGACATATATATGCTGTTGAAGGTTGTTATGTGCATATTTCTATGTAGGTTGTAGTGTGTGGCAAACCAGACAGCATACAGTGCTGATATATGACATGTGGTGGTTAAACGCTGTGGGCATGATTCGTCAGGTTTGCAGTGTTGCAGCCAGTGAGGCCTGCTAAAGCTACATGGACTGAGAACACCTTCAATGCATTCCGTAACACTGTGCAATATTATGACATAACGCTGTATACCTCCACAACCTTCGCGCTGCCACTTTATTCCCACCATGAAGGTCGGAGCTGTATATGTGCCTATATGTATATGTATATGTACACCAATGGATGTTTATGTAATAATGTGTGTGTATATATATATATATATATATATATATATATATATATATGTATATATATATATATATAGAGAGAGAGAGAGGGGTGGTAGGTAAGGTCATATTTACTGCAACAGATGCCTGGTGACAAAGCCATGGACTCAAGCTCAATGTTGACACTGCATTGGCATCCTCCTTGCAAAAGCTCAGTACCCATTAACTACCACATAGGTAGGTGAGTCTACTAACACAGAAGGTGTGATAAGAGAGACTATGGGACACCAGGTGGACAGTAGTCTCCCTGATAATCACAGTGCCACTAATGAGTCATGTAATCTGTTCTACGTGGCACACGCGTCATCTGCAAAGGTGTGTCATCCGAGGGGAAATATAGGTCAGTGTTCCCCTCTACTCCACACGCATAAAACCCATTATAGAGTACAGTGCCCCATGTGGTATGTACGCCTCACAAGACACATCTACAGCAACTGGAAAGGACACAGGCATACCTCACAAAGAGTAATACCAGCCTCAAAACAGATGCCCTATGCAGACCATCTCCACAAAACCACAGCTAGACTGTGTGCATACTTGCCTACCCAGAGGTGACCTCTGCCTAACATACAAAGCTATGTGAAACTCAGAGCTGTTGGACATGCCTCCATGTAAACAGATCACAATCCCTACTTAGGCTACACGCTCTAGGGACCTAAACCTTGTCACCTCAATAAACAGCACATGCTGGAGGGATAGATTCCTATCTCCAGAGACATCCCATACTCTGGAACAAACCACCTATCAATAGCAAACAAAAGCTCCTAAAATTAGCATTCATCATATATAATCCTGATGATTGTATGGGGAGATAGGAAATACACCAGGGAATCACCTCTTGGGTGACTCTGTGACAGAGGTCACGTGAAAATTAAATTACCTGCCAGTGTCAAAGGCCAGGTATAGCGTTATGTGGCTGAACATCTATAAGGTTCTAGGGCCAATAGCCTATAACCCACTGTATGAACTGATACACTCCCACATGTACTCTGTTGCAATAATTGCTATGTGAGGTTGACTGAGGTGTGATGGTGGAGATGTGTTTGGTAGAATGTGTCAGAGTTCTGTATATGTGTGATAGCTAAGTGGGAAACTGTTTTCTGTCATGGTATTATATGTGCCTAGCTGTGATCCCAGCAAAGATGTGTATGCAATTGCTAGGCAGAAAAGCAGTATGCCATACTGTCTGGCGTAGTCCGTTGGTGTCGACTGGGTGTCCCATTGTGAGGCTGCTACAGCAGTACATGTTTGCTTATTGAGTGTTACTGCTGGTGAATCAACCTTCCCCATATGAACTGTAGTTACTACCTGAAGCTGTGCGCTAAACAGCACAGTATGGTGTGTGTCCACATTTCTTGGAACCACTGTTTTTGTGTTCCCCCTGTAGTCCTCACAGATGACATACTTCAGGCATATGGTTTTGTAACTTTACTGACACACAGTACTGTATGGTACACAAGTAAAGGTCATGTGGGTTGCCATATCTTTTGTGTCTGAATTGTTATTATGTCTGATGTGTGTGTGTGTATGCCTGTACCATGGCCTTGGTCATATGTGTGTTACAGGATATAGGTGCTTGTCTAGCAACATGTATAGTCTAGTACAGCAGTATGCCACCTATATTAATGAATGAGCACATATGTTAGGCAGGGGTTTGCCATCAATGGCTAGTGTGGTATACTAGTAATACTGTAACTGGACTTTACAATCATTGCAATGGATTGCATGTTATGTTATGCATTAGCTTGATATATACCCCCTGTGGCTAGGTGGTGCATTGTGTCGCATACAGTGTGCCATGTACTGTTGTATAATCTGCCCACATACTGGTTTATCTTTGTTGATGTGCAAAACATGGTTTGATATATGAGAGTGTGCAGGCACTGTCAGGCAGTTATGGGTTGAGCACCGATATGCTGTGTATTAAAAGTGTGTATCCTCCTGACAGTCAATAGGTTGCTATATGGCAGTTAATTGATATCTGTACTTTAGAATGTTAAGTGTGCCACTTGACTTGCTCACCCATATAGTTTCATTGTCTTCCAGGTTCATGGCCCACCATAGTAGTCCCTCATATAGCCCAGCAGAGGAGAAAGTGATTACAGCCACCATGGTTCAGCAGTACACCCTGCTGTTCTCAAGAACCATCCAGGACCAGCATGAATGGACTGCACTGTGGCAAGACCTTGTCTGTAGAGTAAATGACATAGGCATGCATAACCGGACGTATGAGTAGGTAAGCCATCACTGCAGTGATTTAATTAGACATGTCCGGCGGTGTGCATCTGATATCCATAGACAACAGCTTGCCACAGGTGGTGGAGTAGCCATCCATCCCCCCCTCACCAGAGTGGAGAAGCTGCTCCAGCAAGTTGACACAGAGCATCCAGGTAACATGGCATAGCTGTACACTACTGTTACCTCTATTGGTAGATCATGCTTATGTGAGGATGTGTGCACCAGTGTGGTTACAAGATGTGGTGCCTAGTGTTTGTGCAATAATAATAATTAGGAGATATAATCTGCAGACCTGTGACTGTCAACCGTTGTACTACTCTAATGAATTGCAAACACACACAGTAGTAATGCCACCAGTTGTTGTGACTGACAAACTGTCTCATATCGCTATGCCAGGTCCCTCTGGTGTGACAGCCAAGGCAGCAGACCCATGCTGGTGAGTGTTCTTCTACATTTAATATTGCTAATTAAAATGTTGCATGTCATATGTGGGGTGTAGGCCATGTACACATCACACACCTGCGCTATAATGCATGTGCTGTGCATGTTTGCTGTGAGACTATGCACATCTCAGTAACGCTTAGTAGCTGCACCTCAAACACATGCAATACCTGGGCTTCCCACACAGTTGTGGCAACACTGTAGTGGACGTGGATAAGGCAAATTCGATGCACACATGCACACAACATACACAACTGTATTGTCATATGCGAGTATACATTAACTTATGCTACAAATGGCGTATTCAGACACCCAGCTGTAGGTCACACCTCCAGTATCCCAAATGTCATCCACACACAGCACTTAATATACCTGAGGGGTAGGAGCTCCCCATGCGGCTGTGTGACACTCTTCAACACATAACACATTCATGTTGGAGTCATGCCCTGTTGGGCCTTACCAAACCCATGTAACAACCTGGCTTTGGAAATGGTGAATGTAGCCATGGTACTGCAGTCCAGGTACCACACATGCTATGTGCGGTCTGGCACACATTAGCAGCCTATGGTGACCACATGATGCTGCATGATGATGGCTCACTGGTACTTTCACCCGTCCAGTTACGATGGCCACACGGTACTACACATATCATTAATTGCTATGCACTTAAGTGTTAATGATGTGTACAAACATATGCCTCTATACACAATATGCATAGCAATCACCCATTTGTTACAAAGAGTGACGCATATGTCTTGAAATGCTATTGAGGTGTATGGAGTCACATGATTTCTACATTGTGTATGTGATGTTTAATGCTACAGTTGTGTTGTAGCATGTTCCATGTCATGGCTGGCACTGGCATGTCCACAATATGTCCTCACTCACCACCAACCACTGTACAATGGCTATGTTGAGAGCAATGGTATTTCATCAGGTATACATGTACCACTCATCCTGTGTATTAATACATAGCATGCATGTGCTAAACCTGTGTCCACAATTATCTGCTAAAGACACCAGATGCTCTAATCAGAAATGGATATCTATACTTGACACACAGATACACATCATCAGCCATGGTATGTATGCCTGTGGTGATGGTGCACAGGACATTGCAGAGCTTTTAATACTTGCACATGGCAATGCTGTGTCCATGTACATGTGTGTTCCAGGGTAAGGCCAATCACTGAACAAAAACACACATGCATCAAAGCCATGTATACTGTTATTAGCAAGGTCTGTCTACACTCACAGTGCATGCTGTTGAGCAACACACATCCTGCATGCTGACATGTTTGATATAAATGTTTGGCTTGTGATACTGTACCCCACCATCACACATTATTGAGTATGTTCTGAATTACTGGTGGTGTGTGTGTGTGTGTGTGTGTGTGTGTGTGTGTGCCAACATCATGTACAGGTCGTAAAGTGTGTTTCCTGTCTTCCACTCACAGGTGCTGAGTTTGGGCTGGTTCACTGCAGCAGGGAAACTGATGTCACTGAGCATAATAGTGATAATGATGATAGGTGTGTTGAGGCACAGGCATGTTTACCAGGGTTTGTCATTGGGCCACCAATCGACAGTACACAAGTGTCCACCCCATCCATGCACACAGTCATACTGCCAATATGTCCATCACCAATGCCCTTAGCTGAGGGACAGCGTACAGCCGGTATTGATCAGGATAGTGTGGTATCTATGGCACATGCATCCTGACACAGCAGCCATACCCAGATGTCAGGAAGGGTACCACATAGGCAGATGTCCAGGGGTTCTCGTCAGAGCACTGCTGCTCATCATGCCACTAGCAGATGTGCCACAGGTCTTACAAACTCACACATGTTCCAGGCTGTCATGGATGCACAGGCACGTATAAAACAGTACACCATTCAGGGGACCCCAAGGGCACAGGGCACATAACTGCACTGCTGTAATTGACGGTATCCTGACCTAGCAGGTGCCCATCCATCATTACACTGAAGGGGTCGCTGACCAGACATTGGAATTGAGACATGCAGATGTCCCCGGCAATGTCATGTCCATGTGTCCAGGACAGTCGCGGGACAGTTTG
>NW_025057328.1:0-6252 GCF_019279795.1 Protopterus annectens | reverse complement strand
AAAGATAAGGGAAGGGCTGTACTGCCATTAATGCCTGTAATTCAGATACCCTTCTTGCTGAAGTGATTCAGCAGGAAAGCAGTTTTCCAAGACAAGAACTGTAAATCTGCTGTTGCTGCTGGTTCAAAGAGTGTTAACTTTTCCAGCACAAAGTTGAGATCCCATGTAGGTAAAGGTGGTTTCCTTGGAGGCTTTACATTTTTGATTCCTCTCAAGAACTGCCTGAGTAGAGGATGAGAGAAGACAGGAGGATCCATGTTGTATTCTGCTGAAATTGCTGATGCATGAATCTTAATGGAGGAGTAGGACAGGCCATTGTGGAACAGTTCTGCTAAGTATTCCAGGATGTGTGCTATGTTTGCCAATGAGACATTTTCTCCCTTTGCTGCACTCCAAATGAGGTACCTTTTCCATTTGGCTGAATAAGTTTTCCTTGTGGAGGGTCTGCAAGCCTCCATGATAATGTCCTTAACCCTCTGAGATAAATCTGGGTTATTTTGTTTTATGCAATATTCCAAGCAGCTAGCTGCAGAGTTTTCAAGTTTGGTTGTAGGTTTTTCCAGCTGAAGGAGAGGGAGTCCACCCTCCAAGCAAGTGGGTGGAATGCTCTTGTGCAGAATTTCTTCAATTGGTGGTTGTGTGGGGAGGCGAACAGGTCTATCTCTGGTAGTCCCCATTTCTTTGTTATGGTTTTGAAGATATCTGGATGCAGCATCCATTCGTGAGCATCCGTGGTAGTTCTGCTTTAGGTGTCTGCTAGTGAATTTTCTTTTCCTGGTACAAATCTGGCCTAAAGTTGAATGTTGAGATTCAGGGCCACATTCCACAGGTCCATTGCCATCCGGCATAGAGGATATGAGTGTGTATCTCCCTGTTTGTTGATGTACCACATGACTGTGGTATTGTCCGTCCTTATCAGCAGGTGACCTTGTTGAAGGAATGGTCGGAATGCCTGGATTGCATGTTTCACTGCCAGCATCTCCTTTAGATTTATGTGTAGATTCAGCTGGTCTTGGGTCCATAGGCCTTGTATGCACTTGTCCACCATGTGTGCCCCCCAGCCTAGGTCTGAGGCGTCTGTGGTGATGGTCTGGCTTGGATGAGGTTTGTGGAAAGGCAGTCCTCTGTTCAACTGACAGGCCTGAGCCCACCACAGGAATTCTTGCTTCAGGCATGGAATTATTGGAATCTGGGCTTCTAGACTGTGCTTGTGTTGTGACCATACATTCCTTAGGTACCATTGCAACTTTCTCATATGCAGCCTGGCATGCGGAATCAATATTATGCAGGATGCCATGTAACCCAGGGCTTGCAGGACTTTCCTTGCGTAAGCGAGTTTGTGTTGTTAATGTCATGAAATAGACTGGTAGTTGCTTTTGTTTTTCTTCTGTGAGAAAGGCCATCTGAGTTGATGTATCCAGTTCTGCACCCAAGAATGTTATCCTTTGGGATGGTACTAGTCTTGACTTTTGCATGTTGACTGTGTATCCCAAGGCTTGCAACAGTTGTATGACCTTTTCCAAATATTTTGTTAATTTTGCCTTGTTGTCCGCTTGTATTAGGCAGTCGTCCAGGTATGGGTAAATTTGAATTCCCTGAAGCCTGCAATGAGCAATTACTGATGCCAGGCATTTCGTGAATACTCTGGGCGCAGTAGATAAGCCAAAGGGCAATGCTGAGAATTGATAATGCTCTGATCCTGCAAGAAATCTGAGGTGTCTTCTGCAATCTGGTCGTATATGGATGTGCAAGTATGCCTCCTTGAGATCTAGAGTCACCAGCCAAGACTCCTTGCCCAGCATGGGAAGAAGTTGCTGGAGGGTCAGCATTTTGAATTTTGGAACAATGAGGTATGTGTTCAGAGCGGACAAGTCGAGAATAGGTCTCCATTGATTTTCTTTTCTTGGTACAAGGAAAAGCCTGGAGTTTGGCCTTGTTCCATAGGTACCTTTTCTATAGCTCTCATCCTTAGTAAGTTGTTGATTTGTCTTAGAGCGTCTGTTTTTTGGCTTGATGGTAGGTTTGGCATTCCTCTCTTTTTTGGTAGAGTGTGGAAGTGAAACCTGTAGCCTTTGTCTATTGTTTGTAAAGTCCATTTGTCTCCTGTAATGTAATGCCAGTTGTCTGAAAATAAGGCTAGTTTTCCGCCCAAGGGTGCTTCCAGTTGTTCCCTGGCAGGCGGAATCAGAGCCAAGTCATTGTGTCTGTCCTGTGGAAGTGGTTGTAGTTGCTGCTGTGGCAGTACTTCTTTGTTTGCTAGGTTGCCACTGACGTCCCCTGTAGGCACCCCTGGATTGACCTCTGCCTCTTGGGCGTCTATTTCTGCCTCTCTGTGCTCTGGAGGTGTCTGGAAAGGACCAATTCTTCAAAGGCCAATTTCTGCTAAACCTCGGAGGTTGGACCTGTAAGAAATCCTTGACTGTTTGGACAGATTTTGCTTTCTCTTCCACCTTCTTTAGAACCTCCTGTGCAGGGGAGCCAAACAAACTTTGTTTCTCCATAGGAGCATCTAGGAGTTTTGACTTAACATGGTCTGGTAAGGATTGTTCTTTAACCAGGCATGCCTTCGAATCACTGTTCCAGTCATAGCTGATCTAAAGGAAGCCTCCAGTGCATCATAGCCACATTTTAAGAAATGGTTACTGACCTGCTGAGAGTTATGTACCAAATCCTGAAGGGACTTCGGTCTATAGGTTCAGGAGAGGACAGTTTTTTATTTAGCTGGTCTAACAAAAATTCCTGGTACTGAATCATGTGAAATTGACAGTTTAAGGCCCTGGGCGAAAGAGTAGCAGAAGTATAAACCTTTTTACCCCATCTCTCTAATGCTCTAGATTCCCTTTCAGAGGGGAGAGGGTTTTTGGCAGAGGCAGCAGCCACAGCTTTAGGGCCCTGTGAAATGGTTTCAGGGATCTACAACAGAACCTTATACAAATGGTAGATGTGTGTCGGGACCCTATGTGTATCTGTCAGGCTTGGCAGGGGCAGGAGGAAGAGAATCAGGGGAGCAGTACAGGCATCGTGCATCATCAACAACTATAGAGTACTGGAGGAATGGCTAAAAGCTATGCTGTGATAAGTGTAAAGTCCTTAGCCTTTTCGCTGGATACAAGAAAAATCCTGGCCCTGCCATTGAAAGTGTTCTCACTTAGCATACTTGGAAGGTTTCCCAAAAGAAAATTCTTCAGGAGGAAGCAAGAAGGAATGGGTCTTCTGCGTAGAATCCTCATAAGAGAATATGGGCCTTCCTGAGGTCTAAATATCTGGTCATCGAGGAATAGTCGGTTGAAAACAGGTTCCGACAGTTCGGTCAGGCCTCTTATCTGGAGGGGTTGAGAGGCCCTGTCTGGAGCAGTTGGGATCCTGATCAAGAAAGAGATCCTCAGCTGGGGCTGAGCGTTTGGGAGGAACTAGAGGTAGGCCTGTGTGAGGGTTTGGTTGGCTGCTTTTAGCCCTGGAAAAACCTTGATGAACGCATAGATGCCAGGGTCTAGCAGCCCCACGTGCAGGGTAGAATGTCTAAAGAGATAGTATCAATAAAATCTAATTTTTCTGCTTCTGTAGGGTAATTTCATTAGCAATTCAGCCATGCTCTGTGAGGCCTCGGCTATCGGAGGCATGCTTTCGGCCGAAGGAAGAACCGAGGACTCGGTTTCAGCCGAAACCGAGACACTCGCGGTTGGCCTAACCGTGGTTTCAGCCGAAACCGCGGACGTGTCGGCCCTTTTTCCTGCGCTTTTGAGCTAATTGTGTAGTGGGAGTCTCCGACGGCATTTTGTATGCAAAAGCGGGACCAAAAAACTCCTCTGCAAACTCCGACCGACGTCTAAGCGTCCGTCGGTTGAAGGAAGCACAGGCTAGACAAGCTGATACGTCGTGGTCCGGGCCTAAACAAGGAAGGCAGTAAGAGTGGAAATCCTTATGAGGTATTTGTTTCCCACAAGTTAAACAATTATTTATTTTGTCTGACATCGGCTGAGGCAAGAAAGAGTCCCCAAGGGGGTACTTAGCTTTTTAGAAGTCTTGGTAGTAGAAATCTCTGGATCTGACCGACCGCACTTGCAACAGCTTCTGCTTGGCACGCGCAAGAAAGACAGAGGAAAATGGTGTCGGCTGATGCCTTTATACCACAGCAGCTATGACGTCGGGTGAAGTGCGACATCAGCCGAGGCCAGACCCAGACTTTGGAATCCGGCCGACCTAAGGGCTGCCTGAGGCAGGACAACCCATATGTTAGGACTGCAGATGCATCCTTGAAGGACATCAAGGTAAACATGAAGAGACACAAATCACTTTATATGTTTACTTGCCAGTGCTCCCTATTTCTGTCTTACAGAAATTTCCTTCCATGCTGTGCCTCTTGGCAGATACTGAATTTAGTGAAATGTATTTAACAAAGTAACCTGTCGATCAAAGTAACGATGTCAATCATGGCACATTGTCATTGTTAATCCAGCCCTCCCGCATGTCAATCATGGCGGGCATGCCCATACCTGCGCGAACTCAGTGGTGGGTTAATACACTTCAATTATGCCAAAATAGCAATATTTTTAAACTTGTCTAAGCCCACTGTTCTGTGGTTCAAAACCTACTTGTCCAATAGGTATCAGTCAGTAAAATGGCACTCCACCCTCTTTCCATACCTCCCAGTCACCACCATTGTACCACTGGGCTCTATCATTGGTTTCCTCCTCTTTAACACACTAGCATCCTCCACTGATCCACACAGCAGGCCTCCCTAATACAATACACTGATGACTCCACACTCATATGCATACCAGATAACCTGGAACATCTCTAAAAATTATTCAGGAAGCTATAACAGAGACTGAAACATGACTTTGTAACTTGCAACTCATACTCAGGGCATGATTTACATTTATACTGTACTGCTAAGGCCTGGTACTCCTTAGTTAGTTATATCCATCAGGTCAATACCCCACTTCTAGTCCTTTAAAACCATTCTGAAATAGTTCTCAGGCAAAATTTATCTCTGTTCTTGTTCAACCCCAGGCTAACGATATTCCTAAACATGAACAAATTCCTATTCATCTGAACAACACTAGTATTGATGTGCCACAACACAAAAAGCACCACAATAGAGCCAATAAAGGTTGTATTACAAATTTTTCCCACTAGCACCTCATCTATATACAACCTTCAAGGAGTAAAAGTTTCTATTTATACCTTACACCTCCTTGATCACCCTCTTCACTCACTTCCTAACTTTATCTATCACTCACACCACAACAATTATCAGACTGAAAAACAATGAAAACAATATTAATGGTAAATCACTGAAGACTGTTCAGTCAGTAATGTTAGACATTCAAGTTCATTCTTCTAAGTCTTTAGGAAATCCAGGTTGATGAAAACACTTATTCTCTTATGAACTTTTAATTGAATTAGGATAATATTTAAAAATGAACCATGATTTTGGACTTGTAAAGACCCTGGTGGTCGTTAGGCTAGTATAAACCTATGAACATATTACTTACACACAAAACATGGCACAAAAATACACTGAATGCATCATTAATACTTATTTCTTCCTACAACATATACTTCAAATTCAAGAGTTGACATAAATATCTAAAGAGAATTTAAATAATCTCTCAAAACTGAAATGTACACTAACCTCTAGCATCCTTCAGTAGGCTTGTCAGTATGTATCAGAATGTCTCACTGGAGCCATGTTATTGTGTGAAGTAGGCTCAATGGAGCCATCAGAAAAACCTACCCAATATCTGAGCAATAAAACATGGCCATAATCACTACCACATACAGCAGCAGGAGCTGCAGTCAGAACTCTGGTTTCACAACCCTTGAACAAAACTAGTTCCAAACTTATTTTCACCATCCACAAAATGAAAACATAGTAAATATTGTATAACAATACCTCACTAATATGACACATTAAAACTTTAAACAATGACCACATTTTCTCAGATGAGCTAAAATCCTGCTGATCAAAGCAAAAAGAATGTGGTAAACCTCCTGGAAAACCAGACCCACAAGCAATCAGTGAAAAAATAGCCAGTTACCTATGTAAATAACAACCCTCCACAAACACAGTGAAATAACTGAACCCCCACAGAGAATGAAAACAAGCAACCCATAAAAATGAAAAAAAATAATACAAAGCTTTCACTACATCAACCATAAAAATGGAAACAAGGTAATCATATGCAATACCCCCTACACTAAATAAAACCTCAAATATAAAATGTTCCACCTTTACCTTTTTTAAAA
>NW_025057327.1:0-6913 GCF_019279795.1 Protopterus annectens | reverse complement strand
GGATTTAAAAATAGAACCCTTTTTTATTACCATGTATGTCTTGTGATTGTCTGGATTAAAACCTATTACCATGATATCTAATTTTCTTTGAGAACCTATTTGCATTTTAGGTTCTGGGTTCCGTACTAAATTATCTGCTAGGGCATTTATAAGCCTAGCCAGAATGTGTTTAGCTTTCGCCACCCGTTTTAAATTTATTTTGCTATGCCGCGCAAAGGGTTAGTATACTGTGCCTCTGTCTAGCGAGCACAGAGGCGTGCCAGGGTAAACCTGTGATCTCCCATCCACTCATCAAGATTCCTCTTGAAGAGAGTCAGTGAGGACTCTGCCTAACCTGGACTGGGATTTTATTCCAGAGTGAAGGGAACCTCTGGGTTATAGATCTGTCCCTCCAGCATGTCCTATTTATTTCCAGTGCTGAGGTTCAAGTCTCTCAAGCTCGTAGCTCGATGGGATTTGGATTTTCTGAGGTGCAGCATGTCCATTAATTCCGTTGGACATGGCTTTATACGTCAGGCACAGATACGCCTCTGAAACAATGTTATGCTAGGTAGAGCTGGGTTTCTTTAACCGGGCAGCATATATGGCATCTGTTTCGAGCCCTTTGTTTCCTCTTGGTGAGGAATTACTTTTGCCCCAGGGTCTTTCCAGTTGCTGCAGGTGTCTGGTGAGTACATTCCAAAAGGGCATTGTGTGCTCAATTATGGGCATGATGGGGGATGAGTAAAGAGCACGATATTACCTCCCTGATCTGAATGTGAATCACGCTTCATGATTAAGGTGGGCTATATAAAATGTCTTTCTAACCGCACTTTGGCCACGTGGTTGTCAAAAATGAGAGATTGCTATCAACTTGGGTCCCCAGGTCCCTAATACTTCTTCTGTACTTAATGGATTACCACCTATGTGGTAATTTGTGAGCCACTGATACTTTGCCAAAGGGGATGACTATACACTTTTTGGCATTTAGCTTGAGGCCATGGCTCTGGCACCAGTTGTACTGTTTCATAAGGGCCCTTTTGGAGGATGCTTGTGTATGGGCTGGAGAGTTACGGTGTATGTTGCCCAGTTTGCAGTCATCTGCCGAACTTGGTCAGCCACAGTCCCTTCCGTGTTGCCAGGCACTGTACCTCAGAAATATATACCCGAACAAGAGGTCCCAGGATTGAGTTGCTTGGGACACCACTTGTAACTGGTTTTGAGTCTGACATGACTCAGCAATTCTAACCATGTGGGTTCTGTGTCCTTGAGCCAGTTTGCACAATCCATCTAGTGACATAAGGGGTTTATATTTAAGCTGGTGACTTATCTATAATGCCGAGTGGGGAATTATTGTATCCGAAGGCTTTGCGAGATCCAGGTAGGCTGTGTGGACCACCTTCCCTCGTCAATGGCAGTGACTGTTTCAAAGAAATCAACCAGGTTTAAGAGGCAGGATCTGCTCTTAACAAAGCCGAACTGGGTAGGATCCAGTGTCTGTACATCCCCAATATCTTTATTTATAAGGTCCATGATGATCCTTTCCATAGCTTTGCAGATCAAGCTAGTCAGGCTTATGGGGTGATAGTTTCCAGGATCTGTTGAGCACCACCAACATGGAGAGGACCACTGTTGCTGTCACGCCACTCTTTGGGCACATGTATCCTGTAGTAAGAGGGCTGAGATTGAACAGTAGTTTTATGTTTAGTTTAGCTCTTCTTGGAGTTCATGTAGGATGCAGCCTGGGACACCGTCTGGTCCCATTGATGCTGTGTTTTGCTTTGGAGAAGGCGGCTCTTACCTGAGCATCTGAGATGTCAGGGGGGGCAACTTCACTCTGCTGGGATGATATTTGCCCGCTTTTGGTGGGGAGGGAGTTTGCACTGAACCTGTCAGCAGCTAGGATGTTGGCAATGTCTGTGGGTTCAGTGCATTTTTGTCATTTTGGACTAATTCTGAGCATATCTGGAATTACCACCCAGGTTCCTAACATCACTAAAAAGCCTTGTGATTATCCTTAGTGTCCTGTGCAATTTTCTCGAAGCTGGCCTTAGACAATTTATGAGTGCCCGTAGTTTTTTGCTAATACTGATCAGTGATGCCTTCCCTTTTTGGGATTTTGCTCTATCATTTAGTAGCTTCCTCCTTCTATTGTATAGTTTGTTTGTAAACAGGGTCCACCAGACAGGGCGTCTGTTTTGGAAGTTGGGTCTTGGTTTTATTTGGGATCGCATGATCATGCATTCCTGAAAGATGTTCATAGAATGCATTTATAAAGGATTCCTGCGGTCTGGACACATTATTTTCCCACAGGCAGGGGCTTTGAAGGATTCCACCTCGGTTTTGAGGAGTGTGAAATTTGCTTTAGAGAAGTTTTTCACTGTGGTTTTCTGGGCAGAGGGTGAGAGGTCGGGATCTTGAATATCAGTGAATTAGTTTGTGGTCTGATCTTACCAGTGAGGATACACTTCTGGTCTGGAGCATAGGTCCCCATGTTAGTGATGATCAAGTCAATATATTTCCCTCTTGTGGGGGAGTGGTAACTTTCGAGATTGTTCCATAGCATTGAGTTTATAAATTCTAGGAACCTTTGGGCTAGGGTGTTAGAAACAAGTAATGCTCACAGTCTATGTTTGGGTAGTTGAAGTCGCCCAATATAATGGTGTTTAGAGAGACCTTCATATTTTCAGTGTTCTCAGGAAGGCCAGGCCAGGGTTCCTGGGTTTTGGGAAAGAGTGGTCTGTAGGCATTCTAAAACTGGAAGGCAGTTTTACCCACTGTTAGTTGCACATGGATAGTCTCTGATGCTTAGGTGGCACGCACCAACCTGTGGAGGTGTGTGGGTATCTTTGATGACCTTGATACTCCCCCTCCTTTTGTGGACTAGGTCTAAGTTTTGAGCCGAAAAGCATGGTATGAGGTATATCCTGCTAGTGCTGGGGTGCTCTTGGGAGCCCTGAACCAAGTTTTCGTACTGCACATATGTCGATGTTCTCCATGCTAAGGAGAGTTTCGAAGTACGTGCATCTTGAGGTTTATACTTCTGGCGTTGAGTAGCATTGCTCTTAGTTTCTTATCCTTGTGATACCTATGGAGGTGGGTTTGTCTTTTGACCTTGCTAAAGGCACTATGAAGTACTCGCCCAAAGCTGACAGGCATTGGATCCCCTTTAGTAACACCAGTACTTAAGCCAATTGTTAAATTGATCATCTTGTCTTCATAATGTGGTATCATTGCTTGGTGAGGGTAGATGCTACTCAAGGTCAGGCTCATACAGCCTGGGCTACATGTCAGAGAGCTCCTTTAGAGTCTCTTTCATGTAGTCAGGAGGTACTCTCAGGTCATTCACATCAGCATGGACAATGACTGAGTCATATTCATGCTGCCTTGGAGTGACCTGAGTGCTTGTGTTATGTGGTGAGATCCTAGCACCCAACAGGCTGCTCACGTGACCCTCTCCTTGTTCAGCCTGCTGAGGCGGGGCGATCAGTGTGCCTGTGATAGTCACCTATACAAGTGTATCAGGTGTGTTGTTTTAGTCTTAAAGGGCTGTGACTGTTTGCTTTACACTGGCTGTGGAATATGTGTTGCATATGTTTTGTTTGGGGATGGCAGTTGCTTGGGTGTCTGCTTTTGGAGATACTTTGCTGTAGGCAGATCTTTATTTAGAAACCTCTGAGTATGTTTTGTGTGATTATGTTTGGTTTCCTGTCGTGGGTGGGTCTATGTGAGACTGGAATTGTAGTGAGTGGTTCCTTCTCCTCCTGACTGGTTATGCCAGTACTGGTGAAAACAACCTCCCATTTGGCTATATGGTTTGCATCTCACATGTGTTTGAATTTGTTTGGAGGAGAGGGTTGTCCTAATATTACATGAGGCAGTTGTAACATTGCCTCAAGATTCCCAGATTCACCAGCTGGACCGGAGAGGAGATTGACAACTGACCTTTGGACATGCTAGAATAATATTGGGAATTCTTTAATAATTGAAAACAAGGGCCAGTGGGAGTGAGGGTGTAGTGCTTTTAATTTTAGTGCTGACTTATATAATTGCTTTGTGAGCAAGTGCCAGGTAACCGTGCACTGTGTTGGGTAACATAAATAAAAATGACAAAGCGTAACTTTCTTTCAAGTGAAACAAGGAAAATAAGTACGGTAAGCAATGCAGATATCACTAGTGATCCACAGAAGCACTGAGAAGCCGTGTTAGGTGGAGAAGTAGCATTCCGAAAATAACAAGCAGACAAACAACAAGCATACAAACAAAGCTAGATTCAGCAGGCCTGGATCTGGTATACTACAACCAACAAAGTGTACCAGTTTCAGTAAGACACAGTTCAAATATTCCGGGCACTATAAGCCTTTAACCAGAAATTCCCAGCTCCAGAAGGGCAGAGTCCAGCCTCTCCTCCACAGGTGCAGACCACGAACCTTCTTAATGTGAAATAACTGACCTGGAGCCCAAATTGGCAAACCCAGAACTTATACACTTATAGAATAACAGACACTGAGCCCTCAATCTGCAGTTCCCAACTTAGAAGGATGTAAGCTACCTGTCCTGCCACCACAGTGCAGCCCACAAACCTTCTAATGTAAAACAACTGGTCTGAAGCCCAAGTGCTAAATCCAAAAGACTTAGAATGATAGCTACACTTAAATCAAGATTGCTATCAAGTAATGTCACAATTGAATACTTTAAAAATGCCTGGATTAGTGCTCCAAATTGCTTCAAACAAAGCTAGATTCCAGCAAGCCTGGATGTAGGTCTATGCTACAGCAAACAAAGGTGTACCAAGTTCAGTAAAGAAGCAGTTTGGTTCAAATATGCAGGCACTATAAGCGCTTTACAACCAAGAGAATTCCCAGTTCAGAAGGGCAGCAGTCCAGCCTCTCCTCCTACAGAGGTGCAGACCATGAACCATCTTAATGTAAAAATAACTAACCTGAAGCCCAAGGTGCTTAAACCAGAATTAATACACTTTTAGAATAACAGACACTGAGCCCTCAATCCAGCAGTTCCCAACTTGAAGGATGTAAGCTAACTGTTCTGCCACTACGAGTGCAGCCCACAAACCTTGCTTATTATAAAACAACTGGTCTAGAAGCCCAGAGTGCTTAAACTACAAAAGGCTTAGAATGAGTTACACCAAGCAGTAATAAATACAATTGAGTACTTTTAAGATGACGCCAAAAGCAAAATAAAGTAGGAAGAAACACAAATACTACAGTAAAAGCAGATAAAAAAATAAATAAAAAATTGAAGTGAAGAAAGAGAAAGGAAAGAAGTAGCAGAAACTAAGCTGATTGGCCTTCTCCAAATGTTCTCCCTGTACTGGGTAGAAATGAGGGCTAATGACACACTAGACTGGGAGGAGAGTCCCAGATCAAATTTACACACTAGGGGCGAGAGCGACTGCAAAGGCCACCAACTATAACAGGGAAGGTGGAAACAAGCGCAGAAATGTTACTCACAGCTGAAAAAGCAGCAGTGAGCCTTTAAATGAAAGTTTAAACAGCTAAAGGCACTCTAGAAAAAAAGAGGTTTAACTGCAAAAAGTTATCCAAGAAACAAACAACCCAACAGATGGCAATAAAAGTGGACAATTTCAGTATACCTCACACACAGTGAAACTAGCTAGAAAAATACACACATTGCACAAAGTACTATAAATAACAAAATAAAGAACAAAAATAAACAAACAACAGGATATAACTTGTGTTATATATTATAGCTCGAGTTTCCTCAGTGCCCTTCCTTCCGATTAGTTCAGTGTGAAATGGCAGAACACTCACAGCTTCGGAACTATTTAGGTAACAGAAAGTTTGAAACCTGAGACAGCTGCAAGAAAAGAAATCTCAAAAGGAACAGCAATGAGGTGCTTAGTTCTAGCTGTAGTCCAGGTGACCTCTCAGTCAGCCAATGACCTCAAAAGAATTCTCCTGCTCACTGAAATGCCTGATGGCTTTTGGCTAAACAATGTCTCTGAATATGTACTCAGACACAGTACTCCACAAACACTAGGCCCAAATACAGAAGCACTGACCATATGGAAGTACTACAAATATCCCACTTTACTTAGAACAAACTTTGCAGAAATATTTCACAGCTGAAAAGTAGCAGTGAGCCACTAGAATGAAAGTTTTAAACAGCTTCAAAGTTCCTCTAGTAAAAAGAGTTTAGCACTGCAACAACATCAGAAACAAACAATAACGAATGGCAACCAGTCTAAAGTACACACACACACACAAAAAAAAACAGCCTGGAGATATTTAAGAAGTGGTGTGAAAATCCAAAGCAGAGGGCTGATACACACCCCACACTACTATCCTAAAGGACAGGATAATGACCTTTTGTCTGCACAGAGACCAATAAAGATCTTGATTCTGTTACAGCACTTGCTCAGAACTACAGGATGATTTCTATAGTCTGGTAGTAAGTGCACTGTTTGATGGTATAGAATTAAATAATCCATGAAATCCCCACATATCATCTTGGTTCTCCTACCCTCATGTCAGCCTATTCACCGACACTTTTTTTTGGGGGGGGGGGGTACATATGTTTACATATACCTTTTCATTGTGTACTGGCTAATGCGAACTAAATCCAAGCCTGCCATGCAATTACACCATGTTTTTGACCTCATGTCCTTGTCAGATACCACTGTTATTTATCAACATATTGTTATCCAGGGCACCCAGCTGTTACCTCTGCAAAGTTGCCTGAATTATCACTGTATTTCTTTTTGGTTTTGCGCTGGGGCTGTTTAATCTTTGGTAACTACAATGGTGTGCATCTTCCTCCTTTTGTAGTCTGTGACTGGCAATGTTGTATCATGCAGTGCATGTATTTTCAAAGTGAGCACTTGTTAGGTTTACACCAATAAAAGCAGCAACACATAATGTGAGGAAAATTGCTGTTTATTATATAAAAAATT
>NW_025057326.1:0-6024 GCF_019279795.1 Protopterus annectens | reverse complement strand
GATTTCCAGGAAAAGAATTTAAAGATTGTACTCTCTTTATTTTTATATACAAGGTTCCTAAGAACTATTTACAGGTGTGTTTCAGCTTCAACTTGTATGACCCGAGGACCTGTTAAAACCTCCTAGAAACGGGTTCCAAGCAGTATATCTGACTTTGGCTTCTCCTGTTACCCCCACTAACACCAGCTACTGTTATCTGTAAACCCCCCAAAAATATCTGGTTCCCTTTGAGCTTAATAAGCCCCGCAAATCGGGCTTTGTGCTTAATGCTTATGTTTACTGACTAGTGTTTAATCTTATGCTTACTGATTATTCAGAGCTTTAGCTTAATGTTGTTATCTGTACCCAAGAACATGAACCGGGTTTCCCCTGTGAGGTTAACAAGCCCGCACAGCAGTGGTGTTCTGCCATATACATAAAGATTTATACTTAATGCTTTACCCTTTAAATTTCCCCCCAAACTAACTTCTCTAATCCTGTTGCTTTCTGACCCAGGCAACTGTTTCTGGCTCCCTGGGGGGTGTAAAAGCTCCTTATGCAATGGCTTTAGCTCACTCTGTATGCTTTTTCTCACACTTAAGGCATACAGGAGCCCTGCAGCACTCGTTGTTTAAAATTGGTCTCCCCGGAGCTGACTGTTGGAATTGCCCTTAATTGATTAATTCCCATAGGCAAAAGACTGGGTGGGTCCACCATTATCTGTTGCTGCTCCCTTCTGTTCTAACTGGAAAAGCGTATTAGTACTTTTTTAAAAAAAAACAAAACAAAAAAAACATTTTTTTGCTATTATCTGCAACTGTTTCCCTTGTTTTAACTGAAGGCAGCCGTACTAATGCAAAAGCACTATTTTTTTAGTGATTGCTTCTGTATGTATTGCTCCCCTACTGTATGTTTATAGAAGTAACTGCATTTAATTTTTAGAAATGTTGGATGTGCTCAATCATTAGCTCCTTTTCTGAAGAATTAGCATTTTTATTAGAAACCTGATTAATTGGTTTAATGATAATTGCTGACTCCTGAGTACGGGGTTTTGAATGATAAAAACTGTTTTAACTGTCTCTCTAATGTGGATTTTACTGCTCTGTATTCCCTGCCTGGGCTGAAATTGAAACTGTAGAATTTGCTGTTTGATATTGAATGTCTTAGTGTGTATTCACTCTGCTTTTGTATCTTTTTCTGCTTACTACATTCCCATTTATTCTCAGGTTGCTGCTTACACACACCTCTTTCTCCACTCCCCTAGTTTACTTACTACTATTTCTAAACTAACTAAATATCTTACAGGTCACTGACTGATTTGTTACACTCCTGTCTCTAACTACTTATTGTTCCTTCTACAGCTCCAAATGCTAGTCTCATCCACCCCCAGGCATCTCACCCTCTTCTATATAGTACCTGGGCATCCTACCCTGAAAGAACCATCAAGGAATCTTGAAAGAACTACCAAGGGGTCCCAGTAGTGACTCCTGCAACTATTCTGCCACCCCTCAAGTACTACAACTAGCTTGTATGTATCCTATTTGTGTAAATCATTTGTAATCCCTAATGGTTGTTATCTGACTCTGCATGCGCCTGCTAGCAGCCTACCATCTCCCTCCAAGCTCTCTAGGCTCCATCCCACCCCTCCCAGGCAGCTTGTGCCTTCATCTCAGACCTATGCTGTTTGTCCACTAGGTGGCAGCTTTTACTCACTACTAATTGCTCCTCTCTCCTAGCAAGTATAGCTTTTTTCCCTAACAACCTCCACTATCCTGCTTAGCTCCAAACCCCTGTGTATTTCTCTGCTTCTCTCTACCTTAGATACTTTGTGACCTAGTGCACATCCCCTGTGCCTCCTTACCTTGGGCACTGTTCTCTGCTTCACTGATTGATTTCTGCTACCTGCTCTGTCTTCTCTGCTCTAACCCGCTCCATTCGCCCTGCGGGCTCACTCCGCTCCCCTCCCCTACCCCCTAATCGCACACACCCCAGTACTCTTAGCTTTATTCTCACCCTATTACACCCCTTCAGCTTAATCATCCAATTCCTTTCCTCTCCTCATTACCACTCCCTCACATAACCCTCCCACATACACTCCTACAGTTGCATCCCTCCCTTATACCTACACCTTCCCCTCTCTTCTCAGATTCCCAATATAACTCTAAACTTTATTACATACTCCTCTATTTCCATAATAACTCTATTACTTTACAACACATTAGTCCCAGTCATTACCATCGATTTCCTTTATAATCCATACTTCTCCCTCTTATAACCCCATACCTCTCTCTCTTTATAACCCATATTTCTCTACCTCTCGCCCCTCTGACATGTTCTCCTTACATCACCAGATCCTCCACACCCCCTCCCTACTTCTGCTACTAATTCCCTTATACCAAGCCACCTCTTATACCTCCTATGCCTGTCCAATGCTACCAACTAAAACAACCTCCTTACTTACTCTCCTGTACCCTCACTCTCTCCTCCATTTCCACTCTATCTCTCCTTCCCTCATTCAATCCAACCCTTTGCTCCTTTTTCATCCTAAAATCTTCTTCACTAAAGCCAAGATAGTGTCACCAACTCCTATCTTTAATTTTCCCAAATCTACTCCATGCAAGCCAAAATGGCTAAAGGACGTCTTCTTTAATAAACTATTTCAAGCGAGTGACATACATCCCAACCCTAGTCCCATAACCTGTAGCAACAACACCAACCACATAACTTTTTTCACCTCTCTTAATACCCTAAAGATCTTCACAATAAATGCTCAGAGTTTTACCAATAAATCTCACCAATTCCACACCTGGCTAGGCCATAACCAACCTGACATCCTAGCCATCTCTGAAACCTGGCTCAAACCCCCCATCTCCGACTCAGAAATTCTACCCCCTGGATTCCATATTCTCAGAAATGGCCAAGTAGGTAAAAAAGGTGGCGGCATCGCCTTAGTCTTTTCGAATCTGCTCACCTTAATACCCCTCCAAATTCCAATCCCCCAATTCCAGAACACTGAACTAACCACTGGACTACTAAAACTAAACAAGCACAAAACATCTGCTTCATTGCCCTCTATATCTCTCCTGGTAATAATATATCAATACTTGAAGAAATTTTCCTGTGGGCTTTCAGAAAAATTAACTACGAGACTTACATCTTAGGAGATGTAAATATTGATTGGAACAAACTCAACAGCCCCTCTCCTTCCCTATCCATCAACCTCTACAACTTCACTCAGACTATTCTCTCTATCACCCAGCCTAACAAAATTAATCCCCCTGGATCCACCTTAGACTGGATCGTAGTCTCCAATCCTAATAAAATAACTAACTCTGGCACTACTCCTGATACCATTAGTGACCATCTCCCAGCCCTCATTCATCATTCCACTAACTCTTCTCCATACCAGCATCAATATATCGTTACTCACAACCTTCGCAACTTCCACCCTACTACTTTCTCAAATATATTCAAACAAATGAACTGGCATATTTTAAACACCCTTCCCCCCTCAATAAAGCTATAGACCACTTTAACTCTGTCTTCCTTGACACTTTAAACTCCATAGCCCCCCTTAGAAACAAAAGAATCAAAACTAATACAGTTCCCTGGCTCTCCAAAGAGACCAATCAAATTATGCACCAAAGGGACAAACTGTGGAAACTTCACCAAAAAAACAATCTACCTAATACCTTGCTTCATTATAAACAGCTCCGTAATCTCACAAAAAAGCTAATCAACAAGGACAAAAAACCTACTGTACTAAGCTCCAGTCAAAAAACTATAACAACCCTAAACAATTCTGGAAAACAATAAACTCGCTTCTCCATTCAGGCTCAAAAACAAATCCCTGTCCCAACCCAAACAAAACTGATCTTGAACTAGGCTCTGAATTCAACTCCTTTTTCATCAAAACCATCTCTTCCCTCACAAAATCTTTTCCCTACAATAACCCATCTACCCTTCACCCTACCCCCCCCCCAAACCCACCAAATAACATTCCTCCTCTGTTTGAGCTTAAATCTGTCTCTCATAAAAAAACTCCTATCCAAACTTAAGCCCTGCTCTAATGCACCTGACAACATTCCATCATCCTTTCTAAAACACACCGCAGATAGCATTGCTCTCCCAATCAGTGTCATAATAAACAGATCAATAAAAGAATCCTATGTCCCCAATCTCTGGCACTCAGCCTTTATTCTCCCTGTCTATAAGGGAGGGAAAAATACCAGTATCTCAAATTTCTGCCCCATTGCCTTACTCTTCCCTATTTCTAAAATCCTTGAAAAGTGCATCCACCTCCAACTTATGCCATTCCTGACCCATAATAATCTCCTCACACCTAATTAGCATGGCTTCCGCCCTGGCTACAGCACCATAACTGCCCTAATTTCTTTCTTAGATACTGTCAACCAAGCCTGTGATTCAGGACAGCTAGTTTCTACTGTTTTTCTTGATCTATCCAAGGCATTTGATACTATCTCCCATAACCATCTTCTTTGTCATCTCTCAAACCTTCACATCTCACCTAAAACTCTATCCTGGTTCTCCAGCTACCTATCAGACAAATCTCAAGCTGTCAAATGGAAAAACTCCATCTTTTCCTTCTTACCCACCCCTACTGGTGTCCCACAGGGATCCATCCTCAGACCCATGCTATTCAACATCTTCATCAATAACTTTCACACTGCTATTCCTGACACCAAAATCATTCAATACGTGGATGACTCAGCCTTAGTCTGCTCTGCCAGTAACCTCCAAGAGCTGATGTCAAAAACCCAAACTGCTTTCTCAGAAACTGAAAACTGGATGCACCAAAACCACCTCTCTCTTAATGTAAGCAAATCCAAAATTATTTGTCCCCATCCTCTAAGAATTGTTTCTTCAATAAAAATGACTTCAAAATTCTTAGCCAAACCAACACACCTGTAGAAGTCATCCCCTCCGCTAAAGTGCTAGGTATAATAGTTGATGAACACTTAAAGTTCGATATACATGTACAACAAAACATTAAAAAGACCCACCAAAAGCTAGGTATGCTGTATAGGAACAATCACTTTCTCTCCAACTCAACAAGGCAAACTCTAGCCTCTACTTTTCTCCTTCCTTCCTTACTATATGGTGCTCCTCTCCTAACCAACCTGTCCTCCTCCATTTCCTCCAAATTAGAAAGCTGCTACAATAAAATCTCTAAATTTGCCTCCAAATCCAAAAATTCCACTCACCACTGCCTCACCCTACAATCCCTGAACTGGCTAGAACTACCAAACCACCTAGATTACCTACAACTCTCTATAGCACATACTCTCATATTTCAGCCTAAAAAATGCCCCCACTCTAACTAACATCCTTCCCCCCTATATTCCCAACAGAACCCTTAGATCTGAACATCAGAACTTAATAGCTGTCCATAAACCCAAACATCCTGCTGGCCAGCTGCTCCTCACCTATGCTCTAGGCAAAAAATGGAATTCCCTTCCTCAGTCACTAAGAACCAGTCCAAGCTATGAAAACTTCAAGGCCCAGCTTTTCACACATCTGTCTACTAAATGGAAATGCCCTTGCCTCCTCCCTACATGAGCTTTGATCACTTCAAGCCACAGGAGTCTCCTCCTACTGGTACATAAGCCCTCTATACCTCCCTCAGGCACTTTCTTTCAACTCTATCAAATCTCCCTGCAATCTCCAGCTGCTTTATCCCTCTCGCTACTTTTTCCACTCCCAGAGCTATAATTGCTCAACAATACATGAAAATAGTGTAAATATAGAGCATTTCTTTCTACTCAAATTGTGCATGTAAAGCATATTTCACTATCTTTTGTGGATCCAAACTAATCATGTCAAATATCAGTACAACCTTAACACTTACTTTCAGCGAATTTCTGCTTCCTATACTCAATGAAAAAGCTTATTTTTAATCTGTTCTGCAGAATTGTTATCTGGTACAACATTGTATTTCTTCTAATCATATTTGTAAACTAAGCATTTTGTTGCATTTCTTGTAAATCTTATTTGAAAAACTTTATGATCTATATTCCGAGCTTC
>NW_025057325.1:0-7082 GCF_019279795.1 Protopterus annectens | reverse complement strand
CATTAACCTAAACATCATTAAAAGCACTACACCCTCTGAAGCTCCCCCTTGAGTACCTTGTTCCCCGGTGGCCCTTTTTCAATTATAAAGGAATTCCCAATACTATTCTAGCATGTCCAAGGTCGGTTGTCAATCTCCTCTCCGGTCAGCTGGTGAATCTACAGGAATCTTACTTGAGCAATGTACAACTGCCTCATGCACAGACAACCCTCTCCTCCTCCCAACAAATTCCAACACATGTGAGAGATGCAACCATATAGCCAAACTGGAGGCTAAGCTCTCTCAACTCAGTGCCTAATAACCAGTCAGGAGGAGAAAAACCACACTCATTACAATTTCAGTCTCCCACAGACCTACCACGACAGCAAACCAAACACACAAATACACAAAAACATACTAAGCGGCTCTAAATAAAAATCTGCCTAAGCAGCAGAGACCTCAAAGCAGACACCCAAGCAACGCTACCCCCAAAAACAAAGCAAAACTGTACACTTGAGCTCACAAAGCCAGCTGTGCGAGAAGCATTGAATCACAGCCCCATAAGGCTAAAACAACACACCTGATACACTTGTAATAGGTGACTCTGTATCATCAGGCACACTGACGTCCCGCCTCACCAGGCTGGAACAAGGGGAGAAGGTCATCGGTGAGCTGCCTGTCAGGCGCTAGGATCACTACCACATAACACAAGCACTCAGGTCACTCCATAAGGCAAGTACAAATATGACTCCAGTCATTGTCCGTATGCTGGTGTGAAATGACCTGAGAAATACCTCCCTGGGACTACATGAAAAAGAGACATAGAGAGCTTCTCTGAGCATGTAGCTCAGGTCAGTGTAACCCTGACCTTGAGGCAGCATTCATTACCCTCACCAAGAATGATGCCACAATATGAAGACAAGATGATCAATTTCAACAATTGGCTTAAGTATTGGTGTCATTCAAAGGGATCCAATGCCTGTCAGCCTGGGATGACATGCTTTGACAAACCCGCGATAGCCGCTTCAAGACTGGCTTGCACCTGTCACCCTAGACTTTCTCGGATATTGGCAAAGGCTCTTGCTACTCCCCCATAGTGCCTTTTTGAGGCAAGGCTCAAAAGACAAACCCACCTCCATAGGTATCACAAGGGATAAGAAACTAAGAGTAATGCTACTCAACGCCAGAAGTCCCTAAACCTCAAGATGCACGACTCGAAACTCTCATAGCATGGAGAACATTGGATATCTAAGCTGCAGTAACAGAAACCTGGGTTCAAGGCTCCCGAGAGCAACCCCAGCACTACCAGGTTATACCTCATAATTATGCTTTTCGGCCCCAAAACTTGGACGAGAACCACAAAAGGAGGGGAGTATCAATGATTGATCAAAGATACCCACACCTCCAGGTTGGTCAACAGCACGAAGCATCAGAGACTATCCATGTGCACAACTAACAGTGGGTAAAACTGCCTTCAGTTTAGTAGCCTGCTACAGATCCACCCTTCCCAAACCCAGGAACCCCACTTGGCCTTCCTGAGAACACTGGAAAAATATGAAGGTCTCTCCAAACACCATTATATTGGGTGACTTCAACTACCCAAACATACAGAGACTGGAGCATTACTCTAGCTCCAACACCCTGTAGCCCAAAGGTTCCTAGAATTTTATAAACTCAAATGCTATGGAACAACTTGTTACCACCCCACAAGGAGGGTGTGTGAAAACATACTGGACCTGATCATCACCAACATGGGGACTCTATGCTCCAGACCTGTAGAAGTGTATCCCTCACTGGTAAGATCAGACCATACAACCAATCTCACTGGATATTCACATCCCGACCACCACCCCTGCCCAGAAAAAACCACAGTGAAAACTTCTAAAGCAAATTTCACACCCTCAAAATCTGAGGTGGAATCATTCAAAGCCCCTGGGCCTGTGGAAAATACGCCCGTGACTGCAGAATCCTTTATAAAACGATTCTATGAACACCTTCAGGAATGCATGGATCATGCAATCCCAAATAAAACCAAGACCCAATCCTCCAAAGGCAGGACGTCCTGTCTGGTGACCCCAGCCATAAACAAAACTATACAATAGAAGGAGGAAGCTACTTTCACATGATAGAGCAAAATCCCAAAAGGGAAGGCATCTCTGATCAGTATTAGCAAAAAACTACGGGCACTCTATATAAAATCATCTAAGGCCAGCTTTTTGAGAGAAAAATTGCACAGGACACTAAGGATAACTTTTCAATAAGGCGACTTTCTTTTAGTTATGTTAGGAACCTGGGTGGAATTCCCAGATATGCTCAGAATTAGTCCAAATGACAAAAATACACCGAACCCACAGACATTGCCAAGTATCCTACGCTGACAGGTTCAGTGCAAACTACTCCCCTCCCCACCAAAGGGCAAATATCTATCCCAGTGAGAGTGCTGCCACCCCTGACATCTCAGATGCTCAGGTAAGAGCCGCCTCTCCAAAGCAAAAACACAGCATCAATGGGACAGACGGTGTCCCGGCTGCGCCCCTACATGAACCCAAGAAGAGCTAAACCCAAACATAAAACTACTGTTCAATCTCAGTATTACTACAGGATATGTACCAAAGAGTGGCGACAGCAACAGTGGTCCCTTCACAAAGGTGGTGCCTCAACGGATCCTGGAAACTATCGCCCCATAAGCCCTGACTCAGCTTGGTCTCGGCAAAGCTATGGGAAAGGATCATCATGGACCTCATAAATAAAGATGGTTGGGGACCTACAGACACTGGATCCTACCACACCAGTTTGCTTTGTTAAGGGGCAGATCCTGCCTCTTAAACCTGGTCAAATTTCTTTGAAACAGTCACCAAGGCCATTGACCGAGGGAAGGTGAGGTCCACACAGCCTACCTGGGACCCCTCGCAAAAGCCTTCTCGGATACAATACCCCACTCAGGCATTATGAATAAGCTCACCAGCTTAAATATAAACCCCTCATGTCACTAGATGGGTTGCAAACTGGCTCAAGGACAGAACCCACATGGTTAGAATTGCTGGAGCCATGTCAGACTCCAAAACCAGTTACAATTGGGTGTCCCACAAGCGCTCAGTCCTGGGACCTCTCTATTCGGTATATATTTCTCGGAGGTGGTACAGGCCAACACGGAAGGACTGTGGCTGACCAAGGGATTCATGCAGGACATCGCAAACTGGGTGCTTATAATCGAATCTCCAACCGACACAATCATCCTCCAAAAGGGCCTCACATAGAAACAGACAACTGGTGCCAGAGCCATGGCCTCAGAAGCCCCTAAACGCCAAAAAAGTGTATAGTCATCACTTTGGCAAAAACAAAAAAGTGCCACTGAAATTACCACGGGTGGTAATCCATTAAGTACAGAAGAAGTAATTAGGGAATTCCATGGGGACCCAAGGTTGATAGCAATCTCTCATTTGACAACCAACGTGGCCAAAGTGGTTAGAAAAACATTTTATATAACCCACCTAACTCATGAAGGGATTGCACATCTAGATCAGGGGAGGTCATCGTGCCTCTTTACTCATCATCCTCATCAGGCCCATAATTGGAGTACAATGCCCCTTTTTAGGATGTACCTTACCAGACACCTTGCACGGCAAATCTGGAAAGACCCCAAAAGTACCTCACTGCCAAAGAGGATCAAAGGGGCTCAAACAGATGCCATATGCTGCCCAGTTAAAGAAACTCCAGCTCTACTCAGTGGCATACCGCCTGCTCAGAGGCGAGATCTGTAGCCTGACGTATAAAGCCATGTCCAGAACCCGAATTAATGGACATGCTGCACCTCGCTAGAAAATCCAAATCCCACATGGGCCTACTGGCGCTCGAGAGACTTGAACCTCAGTGACTGAAATAAATAGGGCGTGCTGGAGGGACGAATTCATAACCCCAGAGGCTCCCTTCACTCTGGAATAAAATCCCAGTCCAGGTTAGGCAGAGTCCCACTGACTCTCTTAAGAGGAATCTGAGATGAGTGGATGGGAGATGCGTAGGTTTACCCGGTATCACGCTCTCTCATGTCACTGTTGCCAGACAGTGGCAAGCATGTATACTAACTTTCTCAAAAAAGGCCAGTGGCAAAATTAATACTTAAAATGGCATGTGAAAGCCAAACACACTCTGGCTAGGCTTCTAAATGCCCTAGGGCAGCTAGCCTAGTATGAACCTATGAACCTATGTCCTGATGATGAAACTACCACATTAACACCTACAAGTAAATGTAATCTGAGGGTTATGCTACTCGACGCTAGAAATCTAAACCTCAAGATGCACTCGCTTGAAGCACTCCTTAAAATGGAGAACATTGATATTTGTGCAGTAACAGAGACCTGGTTCAAGGCTCCAGAGAGCACCCCAGCGCTACCAGGCTATAATTCATACCACACATGTTGGTCCCAGAGTACCTCTGTATAACCTCAATCTCATTTTCTCAATCAACAGAACATGCTGGAGAGACAGGTTCTTAACCAGAGACTGCACATTCTCTGGAACAGACTTCCCATACACGTCAAGCAGAGCATCTCACTAGCCCTCTTCAACAGGAATCTTGATGAGTGGATTGAAAATAGAAAATTCACTCTGGGAATCACTTCAGTGGCCCTGCTCATAGGGTACTGGAAACTAACATCAGATGGCACAATGCCAGGTAAAGCCCAAAGCATTACCTGGCATAATGCCAGGTAATGCTTTAGGCTAGGTTTGTAAAGGCTCTAGGGCCATTAGTCTAGCACATACCTATGAACCTGTAAACCTATAAGTGAAACAACAAACATTCAAAGAACACACGCAAGACTTTAATACAGAGTTTGGCACTTGTGTTTACAGATACCTGAACTTCATCAAAATGAAATGTGAACAGAAGCACTAAGTTATGTATTAAAGTCACATCTATGTTCTTAGACTGCTCATTGACATTTTATTGATAAAAGGTTGTATATTTGTTTGAAAGGCATGGAGTGGAAGAAATCACTGAACATCATTTCTGCCTTAAAAAAGAAAAATACGTTTCTCAGAAAACAATATGTAGTAAATAAAAAATAATTTTGGAGGAGAATTGAAATGAGTCTTTATGGAAAAATAAAAAGTGTGGAAACTATATTAAAAGCATTGACATGATATTGGTTCCTTGTTTAAGGGTGATTTCCTATACCCGGTAGCTAGATTTACTTTCTAGTACTGTCAGTGTGGGACAGTATCAGCAGAGTAATGCACTCCTCAGCATGTCATCCTTTGGAAGGAATGCTAAACCAAGGCTTCATCTACCTGAGGTGATGATAGCACAGGTGTATGTAAAAGATCCCATGGCTCTTACCAAAAGAAGCAGGAGAATTTCCCTGATTCCCTGACCAAACTTCACCGAGTTATTATGCATACTACCTTGGGTTTCCCTTGAAAAGAGGCCACTGACTAAGTCAGACTAATCCAGTTAACAAATATTTAAATAAATAAAAAAATAAATAAAAATTGGAATGAAACATGCTCAGACTGTAACAAGCAATGGATACTAACTAAAACAATAAAAAAATAACAGTTTTAGTTTGTGGTAAACTAGAGTTAATAAGAGAGGGAAAAACATTTGTATGATGTAAACAGGTAAATATGTGATACATAAGTTTCAAAAACAGCATTAGGATGCTTTGTATCCCTCTGAGCTTCCTCTAAATCACACAGATGAGACACTGGTTAAATACCTCTTCTAAAATACAAAATCTTAGAAGTGTACAACTCATCCCCCATGCTGAATTACTGTGTCACTGCTTGGAACATTAATCCAGACAGCTGCTATAGGGATAGAACTCACAGATGAATATGCCACCTGCTGCATCATTGAGGTTTAAATAATAATAACAGCAATGTAATAAATGTCAAGATGAACAACAGAAAATAATCTAGTAACTGCAGCTGGAAGACAAGGTGTCATCAGGCATCAGGAATGCACATGAGATTTAATGGATACCAACTGAAAAACTGTTAGGTTTCACGTGACTTTGAGCAATTTGGTCAGAATTATAACCAACAGAATATAAAAGTAAAAGCACCTCTAGATGCAAAGGAATAAACAAGAATGGAAAAAGGTGATAGGGGATCTTTATTATATGCAACTCTTTTCCTAATAATAATATAAGACTTGGTATCAGGTGTGGTGAGAATATACTATGGACCCTATTCCAAAAGACTTGCCCTCTGCATAAGTGACTACTTACACTGAGAGCAGCTGTTTTGGAATCTGGTGTCCAGTGTAAGCCTGTTCATAGATAGGCCTCACAGATAAGCAAGTCTCTTAAACTGACAGCATGTCTTTCAGAATTAAAAGGAAGACTTATACAACGTCACACCTCAACTTGTTTCTGGAATCATGGCCCAATGGTTAACTCCTAAGATGGAGTGATAAAATAAATGTAGTTATAGGGATCACTTTTTCATAGGAGTTATTTATTTATGTAATAATGTATGTATGTATGTAAGGAAGTAGATATTAACCATTTTCAAAAGTGGATTTACTTTGGCCGCACAAAAACTTTAAAATGCATTTGTTTTTCAAACTGATATTTTAAGATAGGAAAGTATGCACTTATTTATTTACTCTGTGTTAGACTCATGACTGTTTTACACATTAAGAATTGGGCCCTTTCTCTGGGAATATATCCATATAAAACAGAATTCCTGATATAGCAGGGATAAAAAAGTCTGCATTAAGCAGGCAAGCTGAATGTATCTAAGTCTATCCAATATTATGCTAATAGGCATGTTGAAATACAGGTCACAACTTAGAAGCCATCTTGGGAAAGATAATATGAGGGCTGTTGTGTGGAACTTCACCCTAGTAGGCGGGCATAATCAAACTAGTGGCACTGCCACTTGTATCATTATGACAAAAACCACTGGAGGGCACTAAAAGGGCCAGCAACAGAGGGGCTTCCAGGATGCCAACTAGTACCACCTCCTTTGACATTGAGAGATAAAGCTCTGACTAAAGCCCAGGCAGCCTGAGTTCCACTCGTAGCTCAGGTACCTGCTGCAGCTGGCATATGGAAGGTGAGGAATAATAATGTTTAGAGCTTTTTAGTTGGGCATAG
>NW_025057324.1:0-6241 GCF_019279795.1 Protopterus annectens | reverse complement strand
AATGAATCAATTTGACAACTTCTAAATAGCATTACAACCCCCTGGAAGGAAGACACTAAAAGCAAATAATGCAATGTGGCTATCCCAAAAGAGTAAAATGCTAATGCAGGATAAAAAAAGTGTGGACAGAGTGGTAGAAATACAAAACATCACAATATCTCAAACTTCAGAATGCTCCACATCTGTAATAAAAAGAAATAAATGAAGGCAAAAAACCTATACCGAACAACACTCTAAACTATAGTTAACCCAACCCTATAAAGATTCCAGTAATCTATTAAAGACATCTGGCATCCTCGTCAAAAATAATTCTTCTGCCAAAAACTTGTCACTTAAACCTGCAATAAAATTCATCTTTAATTTCATAGATAGTATAGTGTTCCTAACCAAGAACTGCCACATCTAATCCCAACCCTGCCCAACAACCATATATTACTACATCCACTTTCACCTTCAAACCAGGTCCCTCATTCCATGCAAAACAACTCAAACTCAAACCATATTCAGCTGATGACCTTCCAAGTTAGTACCTTAAAATAGCAGCCAATAGCATTTCCTATCTCATCTCAATCCTTAAAAATGTCAATCTAGGAATCTCATGTCCCCTTTCTTTGGAAACAATCACACATTATATACACAAATTAGAAAATTCAACAGACATCACTAACCTTATACCTAAAGTAATCTGCTAATCTCCAAGTGTAGTACCTCGCAGGATGTGCAGTAGGAAAACCCGCCCCAAATACACCTCCAGCCCTGTGGAGGCAGCATCAGTATGATTATTCAACAATGTGCGGACTGGAAGTTAATTAATATTCAGCATCTGTGCCAAAAGCAACCCAAATGACATTAATGTAATGTTGTATTAGGAACATAAAACTTCATTCAGTACCAAAAAGGAAATGTTTTATTAGGGACATAAAACTAAAATGCCTGCAGTAAGTCACATTTCAGTCAGTCAATCGGGCAGAGTTCACATCATTTCTCTAATCGATACTATTACATTTTAATGGCTTTAAGAACATGTGCTTGCAAGGAAGTGGGGGGTCTGGGGGGCTTGGCCCCCTGAAAAAGGAGAAAAAGTAAGAATTTATCATAGCATGGAGTTTGTTGTGATAATGAATATTTGGCAGTCTACACAAAGTGACATGCAAATTTGCATGAATGTCCTTCTTCCTGGATATCCCCACCCATTTGGCATGCCAATCAATGACGACACGCCCAAAGCTGCACAGAACTAACTGCGAGGTACTACACTTGGAGATTACCAGTAATCTTAGGTTCATGGTAGAATAGTAGGCCAACTGCCCCGAATTCAGAATCAAACTGTGTATTCCACACCTCCCATAGAACTAACATTCACCTCTAACCCATATAGATACTGTTAATAAAGAAAGAGCTAATGACAAACTAGTTTGACCCTTATTTCTATACTTGTCTAAAGCCTTCAACACACTTTGTCACAACAAAATTCTACTTCAGATGTCTATATTAGGTCTATCACAGAGCACCCTTCTATGGTTCAAAAGCTACTTTTCCAACAGGTATCAGTCAGTACAATGACACTCCACCCTCTCGCCATACTTCCCAGTCATCACCAGTGTACCATGAGGCTCTATCCTTGGTCTCCTCCTCAACACACCAGCAACCTCCTCTAATCTACACAACAGGCTTCCCTAATGCGATACACTGATGACTTCATATTGATACGTGTATCAGATAACTTGGCATATCTCCACAAAATTACTCAGGAAGCTGTAACAGACACTGTAACATGGCTTTCTAATTCACATCTCATTCTCACCCCCCCACCCCCAAAATACTACCATTTCCCTCAGGGCTGTCTCATGAAAAACAACATTCAAAATCCACTCACTTAATAAAACACCATCAGAAGTCACTTCTAATAACAAATAATAAGGCAGGATATGGGATGACTGTAAGTAATACTGAATAACAATAATAGTAATAATAATAATAATAATAGTAGATTATTACCTCTAAGTTTGCAGATGAGTGCAATCTTGGAGAAGTCACTGACTTCTCAAATGATATGGCCATCCTGCAGAGAGGCTTGTCTCAAATACTGGTGTCAAAATCATAGTCTAAAAGTAAATACCAAAACTGCATTACTGTATATTTTGGGAAGTCATCTATACCTGGGAACTACACACTGACAATTCGCCCCTAAGACTTGACCCAGTTGTTCAGGGTTTGGGAACTTATGTGGACAGTGACTTAACTTTTGACCAACATGTGTCTGTTGTTATAAGAAAGTCCTTCTATATTGCACAGATTATAAACAAAGGGATTGTGTCTAGATCTAGAGATGTCATTGATCGCCTTTACTCAGCCTTCATTGGGCCAGTTATTGCACATAATGCCCTCTTTGGCATGTATCTGTTCAGACACATGCAACAACTGGAGCTCCCACAATGATACCTTACTGAAAGGATGCAAGGCCTAAACAATACGTCCTTCATGGACTGACCGCAACCCATGTCACTATACTTGGCTGGCATACAAGGCATCCTCTGACCTATTACTAGTGGTTATACTACACATCAATAAGTCCAATGGCATCAGAAATACTTTGCCTAGGTATCTAAACCTCTTCTGCAACATTAACAGTTTGTAGGGACAGGTATATCTCGTGGAGGATACTGCCACTGTGGAACAGACTCCCCATCCACATGAAACACAGTTCATCCTTATCTATTTTCAAGTGCAACTTAGATATATGGATGGGAAACAGAAATTTTACCCCAGAACTGCCCCATGCACTACCAATGGGCAGATGCACCTCCTAAATGCTTTACATATGCATGGGCCCACTCAAATTATCTATGGGATGATCCCAGTTATTCTCATTAGGGTAATATGTAATTATCAACCATGGGTAAGGCCAATCTATAACCAAGTGGGAAAGAATATTTCAAACACAAAAAGGGAAATTGCAAATTTAAAAGGGCCCACAAAGCACAGAAATTTATTTTAACCTTGGGAAAGGTTACTTTTAAATGTGAGTAGCTTTTTAAAATTTTCCGGTTGCGCGTCCTTAAAAAACCCAAAAAAAGGGTTTCAAAAAAATAAAAAATTCTTGTGTGGTAATTGCATATAAAGAAAATTTATCCTAAAGAATATTAATGCATGCAGTGTTAAAAAATTTGGAAAAAATTTTTGGGTTGGGCAAAAATAAGTTTTCCATAAGAATAAAAAACCGACAACCCCCGTTAATAAACAATTTTGTTTCTTTCCTTTTGGGCCCCCTGAATTGCGCTCCCCCACCCTTTTTTAAAAACCAACTCCAAAACCAAAAATAGGGGAAAACTTCCTAAAAAGAAGGGAAAAAAAGGAAAATACGGGAACAACATAGGATTAGCGGTTATTTTATTAACAAGAACAGGGGGTTTCCTTACGGGCTTTAACAACACATAAATAAATTTAAAGGAATTTATAGGACACCCTTTTACTTTCATTTAGCAGTATCGGGGGTTAAAAACCCCAGGGCATCCTTTTCCCATCCTTCCACTTCCTTTTTTTTTTAAAATTCATTTGGCCCAACCACCCGGGGAAACCCCCTGGAAACTCCGGTACCCTTACCTCCCTATACCTTACCTTCCCTTAAAAACCCTTAACAATTTAATGCACATACAAAACTGTATAAAAAACTCAACAAAAACTTGCACTGCTTTACAGATTCAAAAACTTTCTCTCCAACACAAGTTTAGCTATACTCACCACTACTTAGCACCGCTCACTAGTTTATAGAGCACCCATTCTTACTAACTTCCAGGCAGCATAAAAAGCAAAATTTGATCAATGCTATAACAAAGTGGCTAAATTTGCAGCAAATGACCCTTTCAGAACCCACTACTGAACCAACATATACATAGCTTCTTCCCACTTACATTAGCCAGCAATAATCTGCTTGTCTAGCACTAAATACGGTTCAGTGCAACTATGTTTGTACTCCATCATTATCATTCAGTGAGGAAAACCCTTTCTGTCCACAACCCTATCAAATCTGCAGGGCATGATCTACATTTATACCGTGTTGCTAAGGCCTGGGACTCCTTACCTATAACCATCAGATCAATACCCTCCCTTCAGTACTTCAAAACCATTCAGAAATAGTTCTTAGCAAAATTGTCTCGTTTTTTGTTCTACCTCAGGATAATGATATTCCTAAATACGAACAAGTTCCTAATCATACCTTACACCTCCTTACTTACCCTTTTCACTCACTTCCTAACTTTATCTAGATAAAACCGGACACCTACCCAGTTAGACTTTCCTGGTAGTCAAACGTCAGTAAACAAACAACATGTATGAATTTGTCCTTACAAATGCTTCCCCTGCCTACACCCCACTAATATAATATAATACAATCTGATATACAACTTGTGATTGCAACCTCCGCCAAAAAAAAAAAATTACACCCAGATAAGGAAATCTGTGGGAAAAATGTACCCATACCACAGGAAAAATCATCAGACTGAAAAATAAAAAAAGCAATATTGCTGGTCATTCTTTCATCAAGTCAACTATCCCTGATTTTTCATATTATACCCTTTCTCATTATAAAATGTTTAGATCTTCTGGTAACTCATGAAGACTACAGTCGCTCCATAATGTCAGACATCAGAGTTAGTCTTTAGCAAATCCATGTTGGTGAAACTCCATGTTTCCTACTAAAGTGAGTTAGGGTAATATTTAAAAGTTACCCCTGTTTTGGACTTGTAAAGACTCTGGTGGTCATTAGTCTAGTATACACCTATAAATCTACTAGCTGTGTACAAATCATGGCACAACAATGCACTGAATGCATCGCTATTATTTCTTCCTACAACATATACTCCAAATTCAAGAATTGACATAAATAATGAAAGAGAATCAAAATAATCTCATACATAAAAATATACATCCTACAGTAGGCTTGTAAGCATGTACAAGAATGTCTCACTGGAGCCATATCTATGTGTGAAATGGACTGTTGCTTCAGTTGAGCCAGCAGAAAAGCCTACCTAGTATTTGAGCAATAAAACATGGCCATAATCACTTTCACATACAGCACCCCACAGCAAAACTAATTCTAAACTTATTGTCACCGTTCACAAAAGGAAAACCAAATAATAAATGTTGTATAAAGAATACATAACTAATAAGCCACACTAATACCTTCAGCAATGACATCTTCTTAGTTGAGCGCAAATCCAGCAGAGCAAAGCAAAACAACATGGTGAACCTCCTAGAAAATAATACTCATGCCATCAGTGAAAATAATACTCCCAGCCATCAGTGAAAAATAATATCCATGCCATCAGTGAAAAAATATTCCCACGCCATCAGTGAAAATAATACTGCCACGCCATCAGTGAAAATAATACTGCCACGCCATCAGTGAAAATAATACTGCCATGCCATCAGTGAAAATAATACTGCCACGCCATCATTGAAAATAATATTGCCATGCCATCAGTGAAAATAATACTGCCACGCCATCAGTGAAAAAAATAGCCAGCAATGGAGATAACATTCACCTCTTAACACACACACCTAAATTACTGCACTCTCAGAGTGCAGGAAAGCTAGGAACCTGTGTAGAATTAAACCTATAATACAAAGCTTTACACTATATAAACCATGCAATATGGAAACAAGTACATCAAATACAAACTGTCCACTTAAATTTCTCCAGTAATGAAAGCAAAACACAAGAGATGACATCAAACATAAAAATGTTCACTTACCTAGAATGTCCAAGTGTCTATTCTAAACAAGTCCCATTAATTCTTCGAGCAACCATCTCCTACAATGCTGACTGCTTCTCCAGATGGCTTGCACACACTACAGAACAGCTTAACCAGCAGAATATTGCAATTATCTGTAAAACTTACTTCAAAATTCAAGTCACCTATAGCAAACAGTGACAGTCATTTATAATCCCAGTGTCACCAACCACAAAAAGTACAATTGTTAAAAAAACAGTATTAATTTAAAAAAAAAGGCTGCAATGGTGTCTTGTCCAACCTTCCCTTATGACTGTGACTCCCACAACTAAGCAGAATTCTGTACAAAGTGACACACACGTTATTTCATAAAACAGCATACCTCCCCCCAAACAATTAAGCCAAGTCTTGTCTCTCCACATGATGCACCTAGACAATATCTGACTTTACTACTTTGTAATGAATGCTTGAATAGATTACACTGGTTAACACATTCAGATAAATACAAA
>NW_025057323.1:0-6298 GCF_019279795.1 Protopterus annectens | reverse complement strand
TTGGCCAAAAAAATGTAAACCATGGGGGAAGGGCCTGATGTATAGAGCCATGACCAACCTGGTATCAATGGACATTTGGCACCATGTAAACACTGAATGCTGGTGACCTATGCAGCTGACAGGCCTGAACCCTAGCACAGACATAAACAGGACATGCTGTACTGGTTGGTCCATAACCCAGAAGCTCACTCCACTCACGACTAAACTCCCACTACAGGATATCCAGGAAGTCCCTCAGTGACTGTCATCCAGAGGAATCATGATGACTGGATGTGAGATGGCAGGTGTACCCTGGATACCACCTGTATGTCATGGGTAGACAGAGGCACAGCACACTAACCGTGACATATGTCATGGCAAACACCAGTAAATGTGTGTTGAAGGACAAACACTCTCTGACTAGCATTACAAATGGACTAGGGCACATGGCCATTGTTTGTCACTGTCTACACAAGTTGTGGAATACATTAACAATGTCGGACAATCATGTACTAAGCTGTCCATATCTGAACAAAATGCAACATGGTCATATCTGCACAACTGGCCCTCAACCAGTCTGGTGTGCTCACTATAAACATTACAAGCAGTGATAGGACTGAAACCGATTATACTGTCCACCACAGTGAAATGTTTGCACCAGTACACTATACAACAATACAACTGTTTGGTCAGCAGGAAAGGATGATGACAACTGTATGCAAACTATCCCATGGCAACCCTGCAGGCACAGCATAATGCCTGTTAGGTTCAGACACACAGCAGTTGGGCAGTAAGAACACAACCTGATGTCCAACACTCAACTGTGCATGCGATATACAGATGGCGTCCACACACAAACAGAAATGTGGTGGTCCACAGAACCTAACATAAGGAAAGGTCACACTGGGCATGCTTGCACAAGATAAATGAGATGTGGCAGTCAAGAAGCCATACAAACTGTGAACTGGGCATGCTCACACACTTAGGCCATGTCACAGTTCAGCAGTTGCACACACATATCTGGCATTTCTATGTGTTAACACAGGAACCTCCCACAATACAGACATCTGCCCCCACAGTGAAGTTACAACAGAGACATAAGTAAAGTACTGGATCCCACTCATATGCAAACATCTCCCACAGTACACACATTGTTTATAGAGATAGGGAAGGCTAAGGCAAAAAAACCCACAAACAGTATATGAGCAACAGATATGTGCATCTGACAGGTAAACATATGGCCGTAGAGTGCAATACCTGACTGTTGTCCATAGGGAATACAGAAGGCTATCCACAGTGTATTTGGCATCTGCCTTCAGAGTACAGTAGGCCACTGTGCCTGTGCAAAGTTAATGCATAGATATGCTCTCCCTCACAGATGTACATACCTCTTCATCCATAATGATGTCAGCACACTACATATACAGGAGCAGAAATTATACCCAGTAATGTGAATAGGTGCTACTGTGTTTCAACAAGTGTCAACTATTTGCTAGGAGTTTGAATTCTGCAAGTGCCCAGTGTGTGTGACGTTGGGGAGTTGGGGCAATTCCATGTGTATGAGAAATGCCCCTTTTTGGCAACTATTACTAAACAAAACATGTTGCATATTCACTGTCTAAACACTGATGATGTCAGCACCCTATAAGTACAGCAGGAGAAATAATCCCAGTAATGCAAATAGTGGCAATGCATCTCACAGTGTCATAACATAGTTAGGTAGGAGTTTGAATCCTGCAAGTGACTGTGTATGGGGAGATTTCAATTCCATGTGTAAAGAAATGTCCCTTTGGCAACTATTACTACACAAAACATGTTGCATATTCCACTGTCTAAACACTGATGATGTCAGCACCCTATAAGTACGGCAGGAGAAAGCAATCCCCCCAGTAATGCAAATAGCACACTCTGCTAATCGTCTCTCACAATGTCATAACATAGTGGAGGGTTTGAACCCTGCAAGTGCCCAGTGTGTGTGTGACTGTGGGGGAGTAGTGTGCAATTCCATGTGTACGAGAAATGTCCCTTTTGGCAACTATTACTACACAAAACATGCTGCATATTCCACAGTCTAAACACTGATGATGTCAGCACCCTATAAGTACAGCAGGAGAAAACAATCCCACCAGAAATGTAAATAGTACGCTCTGCTAATGCGTCTCTGATTAGTGTCATAAAATAATTAGGTAGGGGTTTGAATCCTGCAAGTGCCCAGTGTGTGTGACTATGCATGGGGAGTAGTGTTGCAATTCCATGTGAGAAATGTCCCTTTGGCAACTATTACTACACAAAACATGCTGCATATTCCACTGTCTAAACACTGATGATGTCAGCACCCTATAAGTACAGCAGGAGAAAGCAATCCCGCCAGTAATGCAAATAGCGTGCTCTGCTAATGTGTCTCTCACTAGTGTAATAACAAAATTGGGTAGGGGTTTGAATCCTGCAAGTGCCCAGTGTGGGGTGTGTGGGGAGTAGTGTTGCAATTCCATGTATAAGAAAAATGCCCCTTTTTGGCAACTATTACTACACAAAACATGCTGCACATTCCACTGTCTGAACACTGATGATGTCAGCACCCTAGAAGTACAGCAGGAGAAAACAATCCCCCCAGTAATGCAAATAGAGTGCTCTGCTAATGAGACTCTCGCAAGTGATCTAACATAGTTAGGTAGGGGTTTGTATCCTACAAATGCCATGTGTAATTTTGTCACACAGTTTGTCCATGGGTGTGTGTTTTTCCCCAAAAGAACATACATTATATCAGTAATGTCAATGCACACATGATTTTGTGTACCTACACATATGTACCTGTGAACTGCAAGAGTTCCCATGAAGCCTGCCTCATGTGAATACATGGAATATGCATCAGACAACTGTATGACGGGGGTGTTTGGTGCAGGGGCTATGTGGTATGTGACTATACTGTGTGGGTTGTAGATGGTGTCATCCCACCAGCGGGGGATACATGATTGGTCTGGAGCATATAGTCCACATGTTGGTGATGAACAGGTGCAGCATGTTGTCACCACTTGTGGGAGTGGTAACAAGTTGTTCCATAGCAATGCAGGGAATGAATGATAAGACACCTTCAGATAGGGTCTTGCAGCTAGAATAATGCTCACACTGTATGTTTGGGTAGTTGCAGTACAACCATATAATGGTGTGTGTAGAGCCCCATATTCCCAGTGTTGTCAGGAAGGCCAAGTAGGTTTCCTGGGTATGGGAGTGGGGTGTGTGCCAGGCTATGAACCTGAAGGCAGTCTAACCCACTGTGTGTTGCACATGGAGAGGCTCTGATGCTTTGTGCAGTGCCACCAACCTGGGTGTGTTTTATCTGAGGTGCCTTTGGATACATCCCCTGTTCTGTTTTGGTGCATGTGTAGGGGACAAGCATGGTATCAGGAATGACCTGGCACTGATGGTGTGCACCTGGGAGCCTTGTACCAGGAGTCTGTTACTGCACGGATATTGCTGTACCCCATGCTAAGGACAGTTTCCACTGCATGCATCTTGAGGTTTACACTGCTGCTGTTGAGTAGCATTGCTATTAGTGTGCCATCCCGGGGATACCTGTGTAGGTGGCTATGTAATGTCAGCCTTGCATACAAAGGCAGTATGCGTGTAGCAACAGCCTCTGCCAATATACAATGGCCCATGGGTGACAGGTGCAAGCTGTCCCAAGCAAAGCAATGTGGCATGTCCAGCATGTAATCCCACACTGACAGGCATTGGATCCCCTTTGGGTGTCCCGAAAGATCGTTAAGTGCAGAAACCGATGATCCTGTCTACATATTGTGGCAGCATTCATGGTGAGGGTGAGATGCTACCCAAAGGCAAGGGCATACCCGCCTGGGGCACAACCCCAGAGAGCCCCTCCATGTCCCCAACATGTAGTCCAGGGAGGTGCATCAGAGGTCATACACACTGGCACAGACAATGACTGAGCCCCCCCCCCCCCCCCCCCAAAAAAAAAAAAAATTTGTTAAGGCCTTAAAGTACGGTTGTTGTGGTATTGACATTTTTGGCCACGGCGTAGCTAGTCATTGTCGCCTGGCAATGTTTGCTTGGGTCTCTTTGCAGGTGTGTGTCGGGCGGATGCTACTGGGCCCAATTGTACCTGTGTGTGTCTTGTTTGGATTGTGGTCGGCAGGTTAGGGGAGCGGATGTTTTCCCTGAGACCCAAATGACGGGTGCCGTGTGTGTGGCTTCCCCCTTTTTCTATGGGGACTTACTGTTTGTACATTAGGGGAAGGGGGGGGGGTTTGCTGTGTACAGGGGCAGCGTCATTGCCACTCTCACAGTTCCCCAATGGAGAGAGTGTCGACAGGGATTTTAAAAAACCCATGTACCCATACTAAGTAACAAATAGGGCCAAGGGGGAACAAGGTACTCAAGGTGACTATGTGAGGGTGTAGTGCTCCTGAATTGTTAGTCCCATATATGAATGCTGTCTTGAGCAAATGTGAGGTAAGTCATATGCAATGTGTTACAGGCAAGCTACATGCAAACAGGACAAACAGTAAATTCTGTCAAGTGACACATGGACATCAGTACAGTAAGCAACACAGATGTCACTAGGGATCCACAGAGGCACTGTAATCTGCACTGCAGGTGGAATCAGTGTTTCAGGAACATAACAGGCAAACATGCATACAAACAAAGCTACAGTCAGCAGGCCTGTATGTAGACTATGCTACAACAAACAAGGTGTCGACTTCCAGTATGTAACAGTGCATATATGCAGGCACTCCCAGTACCCAGACATTCCCAGGTCAGACAGGCTGGGTCCACCCCAACCCCACAAGTGTATAGACCACCTTTTGTTGAATAACTGGCCTGATACCCAAGTGCTCATACCTGTAAAAAACACATGTCAAATAACAGACACTGAGCCCTCACTCAGCAGTTCCAGACTAGTATGATGTATGCTACCTGTCCTGGCACCACAGTATCCTTGACATGTATGGACACTCTCCCTCCTGTCATAGTTAGTTCTGTGTTTTGGTGCTGTTATGCATGGTATGAGGTATGACCTTGCAGTGCTAGTGTGCTCTTGTGAGCCCTGAACCTGTTGTGTAGTACTGCACAGATATCAACATCCTGAAACATCTGTTTCAGAGTTGTGGACAGCATGCAACTCACAGTTGACATGGCCATCATTGAGTATCAATATGTACATTTTGTATCCCCCGTGCCCCATGTAGGTGGCCATCCCTTCACAGCCTCACCACCAGTATGCAAAGATGTGCCAGAACACTGTGGTAATTAGTATGGGTGTACAAAACAATACAATGACATTCATACTGTAACTGCATCAGGCATGCTGGTATATACCCACAATGCTTAATTTCACTGTACTGTTGTCAACATCATACTATTACAATATGTCTTTTGTCACCCTGTGCATCAGCACCATGTTAACCTGTTCCTGCACCAATGTTACAGATTGCAGGAGGTGGCACAGTTTCATCATATGCACAGGGTGTGTACCTGGTATGCCTGAGTCTGCCACTGATACAACCAATTGATATGTCTGTGTGTGTGTGTGTTGGTGAGGGACAGCAGTACAAGATGGGGCAATGTTGATGCAGTGTGTACGTCTATGCTCTAGCCCTAGGTGTTATCTCTTTGCATGTGTGTATGATTGCACACAGTCCCACCTCATGGCTGCCATATACAGGTTTTTGTGGACAGCCGCAGACTGTACCTGCCAGGACATACAGATCACTGTCTGTGGCCACAGACATGGTACCTGTGCCTGGGGGGGGCTGGACCGTATCAGGTACCAAGCCAGACTGGGTACTGTCATCAGAAGCAGGTGTTGTTGACTGGAGACAGGTGGCTGTTGGGACTGTCCAGGGCCCCTGCCCTGGTCTCCTGGGGGTCCGATGACAGCACAGACCCAGCATTGCACTATGGGCGCGGCCCCGTTGCGCGGGCTGCCAGCTGCTGCTGTTGCTGGCATATGGCCACGCCGACGCCCAACCATCCACCATTGCCCTGGCTCATGGACAAAAGTTGTGGAACAGATCTAATGTGTCCCCAACGCTGTCAATGACCTCGGTGAAGGCGGATGGCAGCCGCAACATCACGCATACTGTCACTCATGGCTGCAACATGCTCTCAGCTCCCCCAGACCCTGTCTGGTGTACCGTTCCATACGTGACTGTGCCTGCATTACAGCCTGAAACATAGCTGGGGTTGAAAGACCTCTGTGGGAAACTGACAGGGGGTGCCCACGGATGCTCCCAAAAACCCATGGACCCCGCCTTTTGGTACCTGTCAGGGCCCTGGCCATGGCTGCAGTGTGGGGATG
>NW_025057322.1:0-6575 GCF_019279795.1 Protopterus annectens | reverse complement strand
TTGCTGCAAGATTAAAGTGCCTTAACCTGAACTCTACCATGTTTTGATAATTTTTAAAGTATATTTTTCTTTGACAGTTTGGTCCTTCGGACCGGAAAGGGTACCTCCCTACCCCAGGCCTAGGTCAGAATTGGGCCCGGTGGCACAACCATATGGAGAAGAGGCCAAATCGGCCCTTCTTGTTTTGAAAGACCTCTGACTGAATTTCCAAAGAGGCCAGCCACTGTTTTGGATCTGGGATTGAAGGTGGTGTCCAAATCGATCCGGTGGATCCAACTCATGGAGGGTCAGGTAAGGAGAATTACCTTATTTCTGTTTCTTAAAGATCGAGGTTGACCAAGTACAGAAACTGTTTTTTTGTCAGGTAGATTTGCATATGGCTGGCGCAGATCAGGGACAGAAAAAAGGGGTTACTGTTTTAATCATAGATCAGGGAAACATGAATAGGTAGGGCAGGATTATTCTATAGATAAACTGTGAAAAGTGTATAGATTTGTGGTACCATGTAGATAGAAAAGGGTTAAGTAACAATTTACAGCTAAGCTTTAAGACAGCAATGGAAATCAGTGCACAAAAGGTTCCCGAGGCCCGCCCTAACTGAAGACGTGAAGTATATGCAATTACAGCGTGCCGATAATGTTAAGTGACTACACTAAATGGGTTGATAAGTATAAATTTGAGGGTATCTAGATAAACTTGCACTTATGAAAACTTGTTAAACAGTTAAAATGATAGACGCCGAAGTTGTCAACTAAAAAAGCAAAAGACAATTAGGAGTCCCTCAGGCGCGCTTACAGGTGGCTTGAGTGAAGGGAAATCAGTAGGGAGCAGGAGAATTAAAAAATCAAAGACAATGTTGCTTAGACAAAGAAGACAATAACTTGGTAATAGCAACAGCCCCCTCCTCCTCCGCCCTCCCGCTGGGTTTGCAAGTTATGGAAGCAAGTGACAAGCTGATCAACCTCAAGCTGCCCTTAGCTGTTTCCTGCAAAATCATCAAACTGGCGTTTGTCAGAGTTCTCTCCGGAGACCAGGTCTCCGAATCATGCTTAACTTTGAGAGTGAGGAGAGAGATTGAATTAAATGAATTAAATAGAAAATCACGGGCTATGAGTGAAAGAGATATGTCACGGCTCATTAGAAGTACCAAATCCTCAAGGCAGGACAGACAGGACAGGATCCGACTCTTTTAGTTTATAGACGGACACTGGAAGATATCCGAGAGGAAAGCCACGGAGGAATTTACCAAAGTGAATTTTAGAAAAGTTTTTAGAAGACTTCTACAGGGTATGAGATTAAGTTTACCATTTTGGAATGGAGAGGAAGTAGAAAAAGTAGTTAGGACAAATTGTGGGTCCAAATTGGCGGCACATGATCAGTGGCAACTGGAATCCTCGTGACGCGACAACTTAGACCACTCCCACTACTAATGGCCAGTAATTGGATGGTTAGAATGACAGGTCTGACAGACTGCATCTCTGAAGGAAGTGAGGGAAGCCTAGGGCTGATTGGACTTGCATTAATCAATGCATTCAACAGGAAGGTGAAACAGTTGATAGATATTATGCTAGACTGTTAGAGTGTTTTAATAATCATTGCGGAATGCAGATACCAGAGAACCAGACACAAGATTCCTCATATGAACAACAGTTAAAGAATGCATTCTTGAAGGGTAGTATAACTCCCATTAGCAGCTTTATTACAAAGCATATGGTAGATCATTGAACAAGTAGATTACAGCCATTACTTGAATATGCTAGACATGCAGAAAGACATTTCAATAGAAAAAAGAAAAAGAAAACTCAAGTATTTTCAGCAGAAGATGGGTCAGAAGTATTTGTAGTACAAACTGGGAAAAAGGGTAGGAAACATACCCAGGGAAATAAACAATCTGACAAACGATCAAAAGATTTCGAGGAAAGAAAGAAAAAGAGTGAATGTTTTAAGTGCGGGAAAAAAGGACATTTAGCGAGGGATTGCAGGCTAAGCAAAAAGGCAACTACAGAAAATAAGGAGGATGAGGAATGACTATATGATAGTCAGGAATCATTGGAAGACAGTAAGCATGGAAAGGTAAGTGCAAATGTGATAGCAGGAGTAGAGGATGTGACACAAGGAATAGAGGATGTATATGAAAACACAGACATAGAAGAGGATGAAATTTTAGACCTAGCTCTTCTGAGCTTAGAGCTTTACTTAGCAGACACAAAACCGGAAGTGACGCTTCTGGTAGAGGGGAGGGAAGTTAAATTTTTGTGGGACTCAGGGGCTTCACGGACCCTGATACATCCTTCCAAGTTACCGGAAGATACAGAATCACCAGATTATATACTGGTGAAAGCAGCCAATGGACAGCTGTATCGGGAGCCACTCTCCCATGATATAACAATAACAGACCCTGTTTCAGGAATGACCCAGAAAAGTAAAATTGTAGTTTCTGAAAAATGACCAGTAAATCTTTTGGGTAGAGATTTGATGCAGATATTTGGCATAGCCGTAGTTCCAACCATGCAGGGTATGGAAGCACAGCGACAAATGGATACTTTTGTAGTGCGACCGGAGGGTGAAATATATTATTGGTACAGCCAGAACTTAGTTACGACTGGTCCAGGGGCAGTAATTGAAGAACTGATGAACGTAGCCATCAGCAAGTCCCCCTCCCTCAACATTGACAAACAGCATTTGTTGCATTGTACTCTATACTACTGTAATAGACCAGGACCTGATAAAGATTATGAACAGGAATTGTTTCAGAACCATGCAAACTGACTAGTATTGTGAAAATTGTACTGGGATGCAGAGGGGAACAGTGTAGCAAGCTGTTCATTGCCCCAGGAATTTTTAGCACTTTATAAATCTAATCGACTGCCACATGTTAGTTTAACCAAGAACAAAAATTTGAAATGGGCAGACTTAGGTGAAAAAGTCACAAGGTGGGAAAAGCAGGCAAAATTAGAACTCTCCGAACAAGGAGTACAGAAACAGAAATTGAATTGGATTACACAGACACACCCAGCTGTGCACTCACAGGCTAGTGAGAATAGCTGAGCATTACTCTTATTGGAAGAAGAGGAAAAAGCCTTGTGGGATATACCAGACATTCTCTGGTCAGCAGGGAAATCAGATGTAGGACTTATACAAACAGCAGGACCAGTGACCATAACGCCAAAGTCAGCATTTAGACCCCAAAAAAGGCAGTATCCCTTGGGAAAGGATGCAGAAATAGGAATAAAGCCTATTATAGCAGCCTTACTTAAGGAAGGAGTCTTAATAGAATCTCCTGATTCACCATGTAATACACCTTTATTTCCTGTCAAGAAAGCAAACGGGGAATGGTGTATGGTCCAAGACTTACAAGCTGTAAATAATGCAGTCATACCTAGGGCACCAATGGTGCCAGATCCACACACCTTACTGAATGATTTAAAGCCAGAGCAAAAATATTTTTCAGTGGTAGATATTAGTAATGCATTTTCCTGATACTGATACACCCTGACAGCCAATATTGGTTTGCATTTACATTTCAGGGAAAGCGGTACACATATATGAGATTACCGCAGGGATATTGTGAAAGTCCAACAATATTTGCACAGGAAATGGCAAGCAACCTGGCGGGATTTATCCCACCGAAAGGTAGTCAGATTCTACTTTATGTAGATGACATTCTGCTGGCAGCCCCCACCCAGCAAGAATGCAAAGAGGACACGATAGCTTTATTACAATTTTTAGCTACTCAAGGTCACAGTAACAAAGACAAGTTAAGCTTTGGAGAAAACAAGTTAAGTACTTGGGATATGTAATATCCAAAGAAGGTAGGAATATTAGATGAAGACAGAAAAACAGCAATTTTACGAAGCACCTAGACCAATCAACTACCAAGACAGAAATTATGTCCTTCCTGGGAATTACTAATTTCTGTCGGAGTTGATACCGAACCATGCTTTTGGAATCTGCTCCGGCTACGATTTCATATTTAAAGCCGATGGTTAGCATAGGTTATTACAATGGACACCTGAAGCCCAGAAGCAGCTTTCTGTGGCTGAAAACAATTGATAGCGTCATCCTTAGTAACTAGGATTACCAAACTATCACAAGCAGTTTATTCAAACTGTAGATTGGTGTTAAAGCAAGGTTATATGACATCAGTATTGACACAGCATTTGTGGGACAAACAACGCCCCATAGAAATACTACTATTCATCACAGTTAGACCAGTGGTGCAATGCAGCTGCCTCCCACTGTGTACAAGCAGTAGTTGCAGCTGCAATAGCAGTGCAGTGCTTTAGCCTCAGTAGTGCTATTCCACCCTCTCACATTGAGAGAGTGCCTCATGCAGTCGCAATTATTTTACTGCAAGAAAAAGTAACATATCCTTTCTCCAGCTTCAGGCATCTTTCCTGTATGACCATACTGGTTGAGCCAACTCATATGACAATTGAATGATGCACACAACCTTGAATCTCCCTAACTTTAGCTTCCAACCCCAGCAGAAGATGGCAAACCACACTGCTGCCTGCAGGAGATTGAGCAAAAAGACATTACCAGACAAGACATATGCGGATGTTCCGCGGATGATGCAGAGGTGACATTGCCTTATGTGGGTGGCTCATGCAGGAGAGGTCCAACAGGACAGAATCTAGTGGGGTATGCAGTCATTTCTGATACTGAAGCTTTAGAAGCAAAATCTTTACCACACAACTTATCTGCATAAGTGGCAGAGTTGATTGTCTTTTAACAAGGGCATGTACCTTAGCAAAAGGTAAGAAAGGAACGACATTTATACTGATTAGTCAGTAGTGGCTTTTTTCTACTGTACATGTTTTGCTTAACAGTGGAAAAATAGAGGAATGATAACATCTACTGGTAAACCGATCAATCATAGGCGCAACTTATTTTTTAGACTTGGTTAAGATTCTGGGATTCAGTTACCTAAAAAAGTAGCTATTTGCAAATGCATAGCTCATTACAAACAACAGGACGGGTAATTTCTGCGTAATGCGAACGGCTGATACAGCTGCAAAGCATGCAGGCCTCAGCCACAGAAACTTTTCTTTTGAATGAGGAATTACAAACCATCAGGACTTTAGATTTCAGAAATGTTAAAAACAATGCAGCCACTTACTACAAATATTGAAAACAGAAGTGGATGGAAAAAGCGAGGAAGCAATCCTAGAAAAGCGGACCGTACATTATACAAGGAAAAGAAACTTGATTTTGCCATCTAATTTGTTTAGATATGCAGGCATTGTTGGGAGCCATGGGCAGAACCATGTCTCAACAGGGGGATGGTTACAGTTAGTAGAATCGAGGCAAGTATTTACAACCTATGGATTTCCTACTAATTATACAAAAAATTTTTGTGCAGCATGCCATTTTTGTAACAAGCATCATGCAATAAGGGGGCATTGAAGCCTAAGCCAAGGGAATTCTCCTTACACCCACCATATCCGTTCCATACTATTTCTATGGATTTCCTTAGAATTGAATAAATGTGAAAATAAGAAGTGTGGTCATTGCCTTGTTATTATAGACATGTTTTCCTAATGGGTAGAAGCAGTTCCAACTAAAAATCCAGATGGGTGCTACTCATTGCAAAGGTCCTTGTTAAAGAAATTATACCCAGATTTGAGTATACTGGAAAAGATTTATAGTGATAACGGGACACATACTTGTGAACCTAAACAATTCAGCAACTTAGTACGCTATTTTGGGATATCGGTAAAGAACCACTGCGCTTATCACCCCAATCTGCAGGGCTAGTAGAGGCATAATGGGGTGTAAGACAATAAACTTAGGAAGTTGATAGCAGAACACAGATAAACTGGGTGTACTGTTTGCCTTTAGCACTGTGAGTATAGAGCTGAACTTCAAATGCCGAGGATTAGCTCCTTTTGAAACTTTGTTTGGGAGGGCATAATATACACCTCAGTGGAAACTCTGTCTACAGAGCAGGAGGCTGACAGTTCACTTGCTGGGTATGAGAAGGCGATTTTTGAATAACAAACTTTTGCAGTTAAATTCTGTTTCAGATAAGAAACCTTTGAAATACAGCAGGCTTTTCCAGTAGCCCCAAGCACCTGGGTCTGGGTGAAGGTGTGAAGTAGAAAAATTGGAGTCCTCGAGAGTGGAAGGGTATACCAGGTACTACTGTAGGCACCACTGCAGTCAAGATGCATGAAGCGAGGCTTCCTGGATTCATTTGACGCACTGTAAACTGGATTTAAAACTTTTAGAACTGGATAGCTTTTTATTGACACTGTTGCACAACAAGAACAAAATGGCCAGGTACAAGTGTGAGTAGAGACATTGAGCAACCTCAGAAAACTTGTATATGATTGTTTTATTGCAATAATAAATACTGCTCTTTTTATTTGTGGCCCATTCCTTTTCCTGCCACAGGTTGAACTGATTAGGCAGCGTGAACCAAACATAGGCCCCATCATCGAACTTTAACACTTATCAAGGCAATTTACATGTGTGCATGCAGAGACTTTTTAATGTTTCGAACTGCTGGGTCCTGTACGGCCCCTATAAAACAACAAAACAAAATACTGGGGTATATGATGCTTCAGTAT
>NW_025057321.1:0-7257 GCF_019279795.1 Protopterus annectens | reverse complement strand
AGGGGGAAAAAAACAGTTGAAATTAAGCAAAGTATGCAGTTTAGAACTTTCTTATTTAAAAATTGCAAAGGTTACATATGGAAAATTGGAGAAAAATGAAAAGGTGGAAAGTCCACAGAATCTTTAGTGTGGGGAAAGGGAGAGATTTACTGCAGGTATTGTTTAAACTTTCGTTATATGACTTTGGGGCAAAGGTGTTTACAGATATGGGATTATTGGAAGGAAAAAACGAGAAAGAGGCAAAAAGTCTAAAATCTGTAGCGTAGGTCAGAGAGAATTATACAACAATATGGGCAGCATGAGGCTGGTTAGAGGATTTACTGCAGGTTTTTTTTTATTTTAAACTTTGCAGTCAGAATCAATGAGTGGCGTCACCAATGGTGAGAAGAGGGTGGTACACTGGAAGTAGGTTTATCGAGACTTGAATCTACCAAGTGGGAAGAGCCAAGAAAAATTGCAGTAGAACAATCAGGCAACCTGAAAGCAATGGAAAAGGTGCTACAGCCAGAAGAAGTATGCAGTTTAGGAACTTTTATTTTAAAAATTATAAAGGGTATATATATATATATATATATATATATATATATATATATATATATATATAGATATATATATGGGATTATTGAGGAAAATGAGAAGGATGAAGTCCAGAATTTGTAGTGTAGAGCAGAGAGAAGTAATAAATACAATACATAAGGCATGTGCTGGGTACAGTATTTACTGCTGCATGTCTTTTTTTGTTTTAAACTTAAGGTCACAATCAATTATGTATTCTCAGCTACCTAGTGGTGAGAGTGATGTTACACTGAAAGAAGAAGATTCATGAGAGGAGGGTACACTGAAAGAAGAAGATTCATTGAGACTCAAATCTACAGAGTGGGAAGAGGAAAGAAAAAGTCCAGAAAAACAATAAATAACCTGAAGTAGGAAAGGTGATACAGCCAGATAGATGGTATGCAGTTTAGAACTTTTTTATTTCAAAAACTGCAGAAGTATAGATATGGGATTATTGGAGGGAAAAAATGAGAAAGAGGTGGAAAAGTCTACAGAATCTGTAGTGTAGGTCAGAGAGATTTATAAATACAATACATAAGGCATGAGGCTGGTTAGAGGCTTTACTGCAGGTCTTTTTTGTTTAAACTTTACAGTGAGAATCAGTGAGTGTATGGGAATTTACTGTACGTCTTTTTAGTTTTAAACTTTGCAGTCACAATCAGTGGGTGTATGCTGCCACCTAATGGTGAGAGGAGGGTGGTACACTGGAAGAAGACAGGTCGTCGAGACTCGAATCTACAGAGCCAGAAGTGCCAAGAAAAAGTCAGGAAAAACAGTCAGTGACCTGAAGTTGGAAAGGTGCTACAGCTAGGGAGAAGGTATGCAGTTTAGAACTTTCTTATTTTAAAAATTGCAAAGGTATACATATGGGATTATTGGAGCAAATGTGGACAAGTCCAAAGAATTCAGAAAGTGTAGGTGAGAAAAGCACAAATACATTACATAAGGGTACGATGCCGGTTAGAGGACGCATTTTCTAAGGTCTTTTTTGTTTAAATATTACCAACAAAATCAATGGTATGCCAACGGCAGAAAGGAGGGCAGTATACTGAAGGAGGAGGTTCATCAATAATGGAATCTATAGAACTGGAAGAGATGAAGAAAATGTCCAGAAAACAACAACAACCTAAAGTTGTAAAGGTGTTAAGCAGCCTTTGAGAAGGTATGCAGTTTAGAAATATTCTTATTTCAAAATTGCAAAGGTATACATATGGATTATTGAGGAAAAATAGAAGGATGTGGAAAAGTCCATGAATTTGTAGTAGAGCAGAGAGAGAAGTAATAAATACAATACGAAGGCATGTGGCTGGGTACAGTATTTACTGCAGGTCTTTTTTGTTTTAAACTTACAGTCACAATCAATTGGTGTATTCTGTCAACGGGTGGTGAGAGGAGGGTACACACTTCAAAGAAGAAGGTTCATTGAGACTTGAATCTACAGAGGGCAGAGCCAAGAAAGTCCAGGAAAAAAGAATCATGGATTATACGAGAAACAGAATTATCATTTCAAAAATTATAAAGAGGAGGCTGGATTATTGAGAAAATAGAAGAAGGTGGAAAAATCTATGAATCTGGAATGTAGGTCTGAGGAGAATTATAAACACAACATAAGGCATGAGGCTGGTTAGAGAATTACTGCAGGTCTTTTTGTTTAAAACTTTACAGTCAGAATCACAGAGTGTATCCTGCCACCTAGGCGGTGAGGGGAGGGTAGTACACTGAAGAAGAAGGTTCATCATGTTCAGAATCTAAAGAGTGGAAGAGCCAAGAAAAAGTCCAAAAACAGTTAGTGACTGGAAGTTGAGAGGTGCTAGCCAGGGAGACGGTTTGGCAGAAGTTTAGAACTTTATTTGAAAATTGCAGCGTTTACATCTGGGATTACTGTGGAAAGAAAAATGAGAAAGAGGTGGAAAGTCTGCAGAATCTGTAGTGTAGGGGCAGAGAGAAGCAATAACAGAATATGGGCGTTAAGGTTAGTTAGATTTACTGCAGGTCTTTTGCTTTAAACTTATAGTTACAATCAATGGGTGCATGGTGCCACCTAATGGCAAGAGGAGGGTGAGGCAGAAGAAGGTTCATTGAGACTCACAGGCTTACAGGTTCACCGGTGGCTTAGGCCATCGCCCTGGGGCCTGTACAAGTCAAGCCAAAAAAGGTACCCCGGCTTTTGCCACCCAAGAAAATTATTTTCCCCGTACACTGTCGAGCAGAGCCACAGAGGTGATCTCAAGGACTTCCTATTTCTCATCCAATCATCAAGATTTTTCTGATGAGTGTTAATGAGAGCTTTTGTTTGATATAGATAGTTTATTCCAGAGCGCAGTTTCTGGGACAGGAACGATCCTCCAAAGGTTTCCTTTATTGTGGTGACAAGGTTTAGGTCCCTAGATGCGTAGGTCGAGGGATTGGGATTTCTTTTGCTAGAGCATGTCCAACAGCTCTGGGTTTGACATAGCTTTTGTTGTTAGGCAGAGATCACCTTCTGAGAAGGCGAGATGCATCGAGCAAAGCTGGAGTTTTTGAGCAGTCTGCATGAAAGGCACTGCTCTGAGGCCAGTAATCCTCTTGTGAAGCTACTCTGCTGCCTTCCAGTTGTTGTAGATGTTCTGTGAGGCAAGCAGCAAAAGTGGCATTGTACTCCATAATGCTCAATGAGGATGAGTAGATGGGAACAATGACCCTCTTTTTTCTGGATGAGAAACCCAGGATGAGGTGTGTCACTTGAAGATTTCCTGACTACTGTGTGGGAGTTAAGGATTATCAAAAGGAGAGATCATCCACCTGTGTCTCAAGGTTCATATCACACTTTCGGTAAGTTAAGTATACTAACAATTATGTTGTAGTTCTTGCGGCATGAGGTTTTTACCAAAGGGGATGACAATGCACTTTTGGTATTGAGCTGAGGCCATGGTCAACACCAGGCATCTGTCTCAGTGGGGAGGCCCTTTTGGTAGGATGTCCATATCGTTAGAGTTTTGATTATGTCTCCTGTTTGCAGTCATTCGCGATCCTTATTAGCCAAAGATCTTCTGTATTAGCCTGTACTCAGAGAAGTAGATACCAAACTGGAGAGGACCCAGGACTGAACCCTTGTGGTACTCCACTCTGTCACCGGGTCTGAAGCTGATTGAGTCTGCTACTTCACAATGGGTTCTGGTCAGTGAGCCAGTTGGCAAACCCATCTTGTGAGACATAGGGATTTAATACCGAGATTTCAATAAGTCTATCTATAATTCCAGAGTGGGGGACAGGCAGCCTTGCAAGATCTAGATAGGCTGTGTGAACCACCTTACCTTGTTCACAGCTTTGGTGACTGTTTCAGAAGTTCATCAGGGTTTAGGGAGACATGATCTGCCTTTACAAACCTGAACTGGTGGGACCAGTATTTGGAGATTTATTGAATGTCTTTGTTTATGTTAAATGATGATACATTCCATGGCCTTGCAGACCACAGGCTTGTCGTCAGGCTAATGGTAGCCCCGAGGTCCGTGGTGGCTCCCTGTGAGTGGACATCAAGGTTGTTCGCCATTCAGCAGGCACAAAGCCCGATGTGAGGCTATGATTGAACATGGTACTTAGATGGGTGCCAGTTGGTTCTGTAGTTCAAGTGTAGAATGCAGCCTTGACGTTGTCTGGTCCCGCTGATGCTGTGTTCTTGGCTTTGAGAGTGTGTTTTACCAGCAGCTGCGGGATTACAGGAACTTTGTATTCTTCCCCATAGAGATGGCCTCTTTTAGGGTGTGTGAGAGGCAGTTAGCACTGAGCCTATCTGCCAGGATGTTGGAAATATCAGTTGGGTCTGTATATTTAGTGCCATTGTGCTGTAACTCAGAGAAGATCTGAGTGTTGCCAATGAGATTCTCGACATAGCTATAGAATGTTTCAGGTTGGTTCCTGAATCAGTAAGATTTTGTTTTTTAACCAGCTTGGGAGGATTTTATCAGGATCAGCCTACTGAAGCTGACCAGGAGCCTCCACCCGGCGGGATTTTTACCTTTCGCAAGCGCTTTCTTCCTTCTGTTGTACAGTTTGTCGGTGTCAGGGGACCACCAGATTTTGCTTCCCTTTTGGAGGATAGTGTCTTGGTTCTGTTTGGGATAAGATGATCCATGCACTCATGTAAGTGCTTTTAAAGTGCAATTGTGGGATCTAGTAAATGAACTGTATTGTCCATCTGCAGCAGTCATGAAGTTCACCACTCTGTCTTAAGAAGGATGAAGTTGGCTTTGGAGAAACTTTTACCATGGTTTTAATGGGGTGGAGGCAGGATGTGGATATCTAGGGTACTAGTTTACGGTCAGATTGGACCAATGAGGCATTGACTTCAGGTGTGGAACACCGTCACCATATTGGTAACTTGACTAGATCGAGAGATGTTACCCTGGTGTGGGGGTGTGAATAGGTTGATCCAGGCATTGGAGTTTATGACCCAGTGTTGAGGAAAAGAGTTGGTACATGTAGTTTTCCCAGTTAATGGTGCGTAGCGTTGAAATCGCCATTAGGGCATTTGGTTGAACCCTCAATATTTTCCATAGTACACTGAAGAAAAGAGGGAGGAATCCTAGCATGGTGGGTGATCTGTAGCAAGCTACACCTGATTGATGCCTTGGCTCAGGAGTTAGTTGCACTTGATAACCTCGCCGCATTATGCTGAGCAACTAGCCTGAAGGTGTGATAACCTAATGAATATGGACACACCAGCCTTTTGGTGCCCGTCCAGGTTACATGGCTGAAAGTGTGCAGGAGTGAGTTACAGCTCAGTAGTGCAGGGGTGCTCTCTGGAGCCTTGAACCAGGTCTCAGTCACTTAACAGATATCGATATTCCCATTTTAACGAGGGCCCCGAGTGAAAAGTGCATTTTGAGATTTAGACTTCTAGCATTGAGTAGCATCACCCTCAGTAGTTTTGCTTGCCTGTTCCCATTATGATGGTGAATTTGTTTATTTGAACCTTGCCTAAAAAAGGCACTATAGGGAAATGAAGAACTCTTAGCCAGTATCACAGGAATCCCAGGGGTGACAGGCGCAGAGCCATATCTCTGGCAAAGCATCGTGGTCTGTTGGACCATGTCATCTCAGGGCAGACAGATACTGGATCCCTTTTAGAATGGCACCAGAAGCTTAGCCAATTGTTGAAGTCAAGCATTTTGTTCCTTGTACTGCGGCATCATTCTGGATGATGGCAGAATGCTACTCAGGAGCTGTGGGATCGCTACCTGCCCTGGGCTACAAGATCGGAGAGCTCCTCCATGTCTCTTTTCATGTAGTCCAGGGAGGTACCATCTGGTGGTCATTCCACACTAACATGGACAATGACAGAGTCATATTTGTACTTGTTGTGGAGTGACCTGAGTGCATGGGTTATGTGGGTGATCCTGGCACCTGACAGCCCAGCTGACATTAACCTTCTCCTTGTTTAGCCTTAGCTGAGTTGGACATCCAGTGTGCCTGACTATAGAGTCACCTATGACTAGTGTGCTGAGTGTGTTGTTTTGCATTATTGGCTGGTGGTTGAGTGCTTGCACACTGAGTCTGTGGGCTGTGTGTGCATTTAAGGTTGTGTTAGGGGGTGGAGGCTGTTTGCCCATTTCTGTTTTGGAGGTCTCTGTTGCTTTGAGCAAATTATTATTGAAGAGCCCTCAAGTGAATGTTTTTGTGTTTCTATGTGTGGATTTTGGTGGAGTAGGTTCTAGTGATACTATATGTTATGAGTGTGTGGTGTGGTGGTAAGTGTTTAACTTCTCCTCTTGCCTGTCAATTTCAGTCTTGATTGGAGAGAGCTTTACCTCCAGTTTGGCTAGAGAAGTGCATCTTTCACAGGTTGTAGTGTTGGGTGATAGGAGGAGCGGGTTGTCTGTGTAATATGAAGCAGTTCTACATTGTCCCCAAGATGCCCAGATTCATCAGATAGACAGGGAGAGAGAACACAGGGGCTGACCATTGGACGTGCCTAAATAAAAAAAACTATTTTCCTCTAGATGCAAGCGTGGAGAGGAAAAGTGAGTACAAGAGCTGTTTTCTCTAAGCAAGTGAGGAAAGTAAGTACCAGAACTGTTTTCCTCTGGAAGGTAATGAAGGGAAGGTTGGAGTGCTGCCTAGAAATTAATAGGTTATTTTAGTTAGCTTTCAAGATCTGAACAAGTGCTGATCATGAATAAGCAAATTCAAGTGCTAAAAGTAAGAATCTGTATCTGGACCAAACAAGTTACAGGAAGAGGAAACAGAGGGTAAGTGTGGGCTTTTAAATCAGAAAGTTGAGAGATGGAAAAAGGCTTTATTGTGACCCAATAACTACAATTACAGACAGAACCAGTCCTTATGTGGTGAATGGGTTACCTGAATTAACACCACTCCCGCTGATAAGCTAGAAGGCTTCCCTCCAACACAAGCTTGGGGGCTCAGAAACTACATACAGTCCTGGATACAGCAAATCTGAATCTGGACTACACTAGTTACAGGAAAGGCATTTTTTATATGCAGAAGGTAGCTGAGCAACAGTCAAAACAATTCAAATGCAGTGCAAGCCTAGCACCTCGAATCTACAGAGTGGAAAGAGACAAGAACAAGTCCAGAAAAGCAAGCAGTGATGTAAATTTTGAAATGTGCTACAGCAGGGAGAAGGTATGCAGTTTAAAACTTTCTTATTTCAAAAATTGCAAAAGTATTAACACAGGATTGCTGGAGTGAAAAAAATGAGAAAGA
>NW_025057320.1:0-7688 GCF_019279795.1 Protopterus annectens | reverse complement strand
TTCCCGTTTACATTTTCAGCATGTTATTTTTCAGAGGGAAACATGGAAATTACCTGCTTAAGAGTGCTTTAATCCACCTGCATCCAAAAGTCCTTATTCTGGCCCTCAAAATAACCTAACAGCCCTTGAACCCAGGACTATGTACACCACAGTCACTGACTTTACCACTAAGGCATCTGAGATATGTACAAATGTCATGGTGTTTAGAATGTACATTGTAATACAGACATTCCTCACTACTGAAAACAAATGTGACAGTCAATTGATGTACATATGTCTGATACATGTTAATGTTCATATGTTTGTGTTGCAATGTGACATGACAGGGTGTACTATGAATAAGGTTCTTGCTTTGTGCCCTTTTTATATTGTCCCCATACTCCATGTATGCCCCTCCAGTTCACTTATCGGACATCTGACCCAGGCCCTCCTTGATGCATGATTGCATTACCCATTATTCTTCCCCCACCCCAATCTTCACATACACAACAACTACCCCTTCTATGGTGAATTAGGTTAATATTAATTGTTATAATACCAGAGCTGCATGTGTTTTATGTACACTCCAATTCCTTAGGAGTGCTTCTATGTCAAGAAGTGTGTTCATAGATGTTTATATATATAGCTATTGATGTAATTGTATAATATATATATATATATATATATATATATATATATATATATATATATATAAATATATATATATATATGTGTGTGTGTGTGTGTGTGTGTGTGTGTGTGTGTGTGTGTGTGTGTGTGTGTGCAGACATCACTGACATATATATGCAGACATCACTGACACACACATATATATATATATATATATATATATATATATATATATATACATATACATATATATATGTACATATTTCATATTAGTTTGTAACAGCAATACATCTGTAGACTGGAATGTGTTGGTTCATAAACTACAGTACATTACAATGTACTATACATATGTACACAAAGTCACTGTCCCATTTGTGATCATTACAGTGAAATGCATATGGTATAAGGTGTAGTCTCAAGACCATAAAACACGTGTACACCTCGGATGGCTAAGTAATATGTCACATGACTATAGTGTGCGTGGTCCTGGATTCGACACCTGCGATGCTTTACGAATGTTTTTTATTGCAGAATAAGGCTTACACATACCTTCATATCCACTGGGATGGCTCTGTGGCTTGGCCAGCACAGGTCCACAAGTTGCTGTAGGGTGTCCCTGTCCACTCTGTAATGCTCTACTATCTCAAGATCATGTAGCCACTGGTAGGTTTCCCTGTGTCTGAACACTCTCTTCCTTCTCTGGTGCCTGCGGTGGTCATGTGCATCATCCTCCACACCACCTTCAGTCTCCAACACATGCTGGTGGATCAAAGCTATGGCAGCCCCTAACATGTACATAATAAAGGTTCCCCATTTGTACACACCACTGGTGCAGAGCGTATGGGAATACACAAATGTGTCTGAAGTGCTTTCACACTTTATAGTATTGTGCTATGGATGCTTCTGATGTAAGTGGGTGTGTATGAGCTATTCCAGCTGCTGTGTGTCTTAATTATGGGTTTTGCAATGAGTACTGCAAGTGTGGGGCCTTTACAGTGGAGATCTACTTGCCTGCCTTGATTAATCTGTTGCCCTTTAATTCACTTTTAGACCTGGATCTCCTCCCATTATCAGGCATGCATCCACCTGCCACCTTTCTTGTTTTGTACTTTCCCTACCCAGTCATGGTGAAATGTGCTTTGTAGCTGATATACTGCATATCGCCTTTGTTCTGCTTTGACACTGCTGTTTTCTTTGCAGTACAGCCCCTCCCCTTCCCTGTTCTGCAGGTAGCTGCTTACAGCCTTGTTAGCTGTTGTCAATGGCCCACTGTAGGCTCCTAGGTGTTAATTAGTCATTTGTACTCCAATTTCACCACTGCAGCATTTCCTTATTTCTTTCCTATATCCTTCCTGTTTCAACTGCAGTGTGCACTGCACATACCCATTTACCGGGTTTACACGCATTTTCATCTCTGTTCACATGCATACTCGGTTACCTTGTGTACTCTCAGCTAAGCATAACTATGGGCAATTCGAGTTTAGCAATGCTCCAATATGCTTACAGCAATGGTGACACACCCCTCTCTTGATGTCATCTTTATCTCAAGGGCTCACCTCAGTGTTATAATGCTACGCTGTGAGGTGCATTCTTACACCAGCGGGGAATCTGCGATTCACTATTACTCCTCTCATTTGCATGGCATTGCCTACTAATTCCTAGCTACTGTGCATAACACTGTCACTGCCCCTTAGCAACCCTTGCGCCATGAGTATAATGTAGCATGCCTGCCATTGACTATTATGGGGAAATTGTGATATGTGTTTCATTGCGGTTTTATTCTATATTGTTATATATTCCTTGCGATCCCCTTTGCGCACCACTGCACTGCGCTTCCATGTCGCAATAGTGCAACTATATATATTAAATGTTAATTTTATATTTTGTACATTTTTTTATGCCAATGGCTATATATTTAGCCATTGGCATATATTAACAATATAATACATGTGTTTGGTCAGCTGTCATGGCTCCGATTTTATGTTTGCAAAAATGTAAACCGTTTTCTACGGTTTACATTTCTGCATGCTTACACTATGCCCTCACCACTCCAGAATTGCTACATACCTTCATTTGCATGCTACACTGCTGCACATGGGGTAATTAGCATACAAGGCTCAGGAGTTGTATAGGCATAGCATATGCAGGTAGTGCACATGGGAACAGCTCATACCTAAATCGCTCGGCGGCCATCTTTGGTGTTAGAACGCCGATGCTACACCTGCACTTGACGCAAGCTTCATGAATCCCGGGGTATGTGTGTAAAGAAAAAGTGCCAAAACAGGGTGTTAATGATATGGTCGCTGTTGCAAAGAAAGAAAAGATTTGCATTTGTGTCATGCTGCAAGATTTGAATAATAAGAATAAATGAAGCATTAGCCATTGCTTAAAAATAAAGATTTAATCTGTAAAATGTATTCTATTTTATTTTTTATTTGCTATTTGGTAACTGGATACTAGGAAAATACATTTTCAACCACAAATAGAGCTCAAAAAGCTGATAGTATTAGAAAAAAGTGTACCAGAATACAAAGCATTTGCAGCTGCATCTTCATAATGGAAAGCAGTGGAAAACTTTACAAACAACATTGTAACAAATAACAGAATGCATTCTATATAATATTTGAATCAGCATTTACAAAGGGGAAAATGTTGCAAACATTACAAAGCATGTGGAAAAGCAGTTCCCAGTATAGCATCCAAGAAGGTGTAAGTATAAACTATTTGCTAAGTAATGTACAAATTATAGTTATTTTCTGTCTTAAATACAAACCAGATCTTCTGGGAAATAAAGTTAGATGATGTAAGCTTCACATTTTTTTTACATTTAATACACCAGTTTTTCCAGACTTCCATTTGATATTTCCCCAGAGTTTTCTAAAGAGACCTGTTTGGACCAGTAATTTAAAGGCTTTGTTGGTAATGTAAACACAAATGCTTGTTAGTATGAAGCTAGGCACAACAGGAGTGCAACAAGAGATTAAGGCAACATCATTGCAAATTAAAAACACAAAAACTAATCTGAAGTAAGACTAAAAAGTCTAATGAGTCATACTGTAAGATCAAAAGAAACAAAACATTACGCAAACAAAAATGTGCAGTTGTGCAAATACCATAGCAAAAAGACAGACAGACATCAAAGTGCTTTAGGAAAAATATGACTTATCTTTATACCCAATATGCTTGAGATAGCAATGTCTCTGAGAAAGTTGTTTGATCAAGTTACAGTCTGTGAATGCAAATTTTAAGGGTAACCATTTGAAATGTCAGGACCCACTAGAGCAAGTCCCAACACACGTAGACAGAATGTCCAAAAGAATGGACTTACATATACTAAGTCCGAAAGTCCAAAATGCCATTTTTCAGAATATTTCCTTTTCTCCAAGAATATTTCCTTTTCTCCAAGGTATGGTGATCTTGGAGTTGGTATATATATATATATATATATATATATATATATATATATATATATATATATATATATATATATATATATATATATACATTTGGGGGACTTCCCCCCTGGAAAAATAAGTTTAAAGGAGAAGAGCAATTTTTGAGATTCGCTGTTCTCCTGTGTTTTCAGTCTGTTTTTTTTTTTCTGACTTGTCAGCCCTAGGCATTTCAAGTGCAGACGTTTCAAAACTGAGCCAATTTTAGGAAGACCAGAATTTTTAAATGGTGAAGAATTAGCAGCAAATATCCAACATTAAAATACTATGATGTGAATAAACCAGTGGTATTTACATATGGATGCCAAATCTGAGTGATGGAGAAGCTGTGATCCTGCAGAAAAATAAAACCATCAGTCAAGATAATTAGTGATGCATAAAAATGTGGCTATATACAGGTAGAAAATGAACTGTTACAAGTGCTATATGGAAGTGAGAAATTCCCTGAATATGTCCAGGAAAAAACATGCAAAGTGTATTCAGAAAGTCTTTTGCAAGGAACTGCTATGATTGGATGAAGGCATGACAATTAAAAGAAGTCTGATCTGAAAATGAGAAACACACCAAACAAGATATACTGAGCACAGAATATTTGCCAAAAAAAAAAATCGAAGAACTTCTGAAGAGAAAAAAGATAAATAATTTTGGTAATGCAGCAGTTACTGAAGACAGAAAAAAAAGTAAAATATTTCAGATTTTACTGACACTGACTTAGATCTGCAGTTATATAAAGACATTAAATGAAAGGTTGGTCTCACCAAATAATCATCAGTAGGGAAGGATGATCAGGTTGTCCATACTTTTAATGGAAACATAAGTTGCATAATGATCAGATCTGACAAAATAGCAGATTCCATACAAATGAAAAATTTATTAAGATAATTGCAAATAAATAGAAAGAAAGAAATGTATTGCCCATAAATAATTCTTAAGTAAAGCAAGTAGCCAGAGTTACATTATCTATAGTGCATATCATAAACAACAATACAAAGGAAGAAGGGCAGGCATATCCAGTCCAGAGTGTCCATGAAGCGATCTGGCACATATATCTTCCAAGTCAAAGAAAAACATTACTGGAGAAACCCACAGTGGTACAACTTTCAAATTCTTCAGCTCTTTCCATAATCTTTTTTTGGTAGTAAGGGTAAAAGATTACCAATATAATACTTTCCCATATTGAAAATAAAGGTAAACAATTAAAAGGAAAGCACACTGATGCAATTCTTCTTGCCCAGATAATTGTAGATTTTTTATCTAAAGCGATGAGTATGTTCACCCTGCAAGAAAGCTTCTTCAGATCTAAGTTCAACCACAGGGTTTCACTATATTTGTACATTCTTACAATTTAAGAAACCATCATAAAAAGAAACTGATCACGAGGGGGATTAGATCTGGTTAAGGACAATGACATTTATTAGGAAATGTACTGATCTTTGAATTAAAGTAATGGAGTCACTGAAAAACAACACAAATGAAATGAGTTGACCAATAGTGTTGGAAGGGAGTGACATGTGATTGGCTAGTGGGCCTAAATTATTTACCATTATTGACCATTGATAGGTAGAAAAAATCTGTCTGACTGGCTGGGGGGTTCTGCATAGGTGAAAAAAGCATTCTAAAACATTAATGAACACTAAAAAATGAATAATAATTGCTCAGTCAGAACATGAGAATGGTCTTAAACAGAAGCAAAAACTCAGCCACATGAAATAATTAGTAAGGGCTTACATTCATTTAAGAATACAAATGTCATCAGACCAAGACAAAAAGTAACAAAGTAATTTAAACATTTCCACATTATCACATGCAAGATTTCTCTGATCCCAAAGCATAAATTGTTACATTTCATCACTAGCTAAAAGTATCAACTTCTAAAACCAAAATAGTTACAATATAATTAAATACTTTATAACATAAGTTTAGAACCACATTATATATTAAACTTTAAAAAACATCTTACAATGACATGCTTAATTAAGCCAGGAAGTTTATTGGCTTCCATAGCAAGTTGTCATCAAGTTTCCTTACACTCAAGGAAACTACAAATGTCTCCTCCACGACTGTTATCAGAAAATTTATCCAAAACAAAAAAGTTAAACTTCTTCTAAAGAAACACAATTGATGGTTCCCCGGATTTACTAATCTTCCATGCAGGACTAAACTAGTCCTGCACGGAAGTGGCAGTTTAAGAGGAGGGCAGCAGCATGCCATGCATATTAAGGAAGGCGCACTACCTGAGCTCCAAATCCAACACAGAGTGTGGACGAGTGCAGGGGGCGTGTCTGAAAGCAGAGCTCTCAGAATAAACACACCCCTGCAAAGTAGAGCAGAAGAAAGTGTAAATAAATGAGTGAGACCACTCATAGGTGTCCGCATATCCCCACCAACAGTCCCCATGTGTTCAACAGCAACAGTACATTGAAATAAAAATGAAGAAACCCTTGTAGTTATTTTTTTTTAAAACCCTGAATACAGCTAACCATAGGTGCATGGGTTTGCCCATTGCTTAGCTATGGTTAAAGCAGCTGAAAAAGCTGAAGAGGATAACAAGGAATATATATGCAAATAAAGCAGCACATCAATAGTGTAGTGGTTAGAGCATCTGCCTAATGAACAAACGTTCCTGGTTTGAGTCCCACTGCAACACATATCACTTTCCATCTGAAATCTGTATAAGAACATATTTTTACACCTTTTTGCCGTATAACCTACATAATAACATTTAAATGTGAACTGAAGTACTGCATGAAATGCACATGTGAAGTGTCAGTGTCATAATGAATAAGGCACTAGTAAGCAGGTTTAAGCACAAATAAGCAGTAGTAAGCGTGTCTAAGTTCGTGTGCATGGGGGTATGCATTACCCACACAGATTAAGCAAAGTAGAAGCTAAATGAGTGTAAGAAACTGTAACCGGAGGTTAGCAGTGCTTACCATCATGCAAACCTGCTTACAACTGCTTTAAAGTGCCTTAATCAATCTGGATCCAATGGCCCATGTTCTGCCCGGCAGCAAAATAAACTATCTCTGCTAGGCTCAAACTCAGGACCCTGCACATTATAGTCATAGTAGTTAACCACTAAGCCATCATAGCAATAGATATGCATGAGGTATCAGCAAACTAAACCTCAGCACAGGAAATTCAAACCAAACATTTGAACTGAATCTATGTACAGTGTGAAGTGGTATAACCTGCCACAGAACATGAATATGTGAACTGAAGTACTGCAGTAAGCATAGATTTGAGATGTTATTGTAATAAAGTGTAGAAGTCCCCAGGTCACCATACAGTGTATGTACACATGAATCACGGATACCAGACACATATATAACCTGTAATGAAGAATAAATCATTGCCAAATGGCAAATATAATGCTAATTAACTATTAAGCAATGCTAACCGCAGCACAGCTCAAGTTAGTAAGTGTAAGCAATGTATAGGTGAGCCAATTCAATCTGCCTGGTGGTATACCTTTTTAAGCAGTGCCAACCTCATGTAAGCAGGTCTGCCCATAGCTTAGCCTTTTCAAAACTGGCCAATCATCGGGAGGGAAAATGGCTGTTTAAACCCCAGTGGAATACTATCAGCTTCCTACTGTGAGAATGGCTGGTGGGTGAAGGCACTATT
>NW_025057319.1:0-7153 GCF_019279795.1 Protopterus annectens | reverse complement strand
AAAATTTAACCAAAATTTTCCCACTTTTTTTTTAAAAAAATTTTTTTCTTGATTCAACAACCTCCAAAGAAGATCTTTAAAATTTTAAAAGGGAAAGGGAAATTTTGGGATGACTTCCATTCCTAGTAATTTCTTTCCTGGCTATGGACAGCACAGACCAAAGAAGGAATATTTACTAGATTTAACACATGTTGGGATTGGGAATTAAATAAAACTAATGATTTAGTAAGGTGAAAATTATCAGAAAAAATTGCTTCAAGAAATTATTAATATCTTCCCAGAATTTTTTCAAATGTAAAAAATCATAAAAATGTGTGACCAATCAGCATTCTGAACCTTCATACATCTCCAACAAATAATATTTTCCTTATACATCTTATTTATGTTATATGGGGTAATGAAAGATCTATTTAAAAATCTCCAGGTAAAGAATCTACATTTAAGTGAATTTCTACCTGCTGATTGAAGAAAATTCAATTTATCCTTATCCAAAGGGTTATTATTATTAATATTAGAGAAGTATTTCCAATAATTATCAGGAATTATATCAAGATCAGATTTAATAATTTTATATATATTTGAAAGGCTAATTTATTAAGTTATTCTGTTGAGTAATAGCAATGAAATAATGAATGTTTGGGGAAATTTAAAATTTTTTAACTGAAGAAGGTAATATATCAAGTCTATTTTTAATATAATTTCTGGCTCTTTGTAAGTCAAGCCAAAATGATGAATTCAGATCATTCTCTATCAGTAAAGTATCAATAGATTGCAATTCACTATTCTTAAACATTTGATGCCAATAAATGAAATTATTTTTTTCAAATATTGACATTTTATGAAATTTTGTAGAGAAATAACCTCTTGTGTGTATACAGGAATAATGAGGAGCAAACTAGCATCATATGATTGAGACCCAAGAATTACATTTTAAAGGATTTAAAATAATATTGATATAGTTTGACATAAAGCTTAGGTAGGGTAGGGCAAAGAGCAAAATATTCATTTAGCTTCCATCTGAATATGTTGTTTACTAGATTTAACTTAAGAAGAGCATTATTACTATTATTTAAATTTTGTGATGAAGATAAAATAAAATCTTTCCATTTTGCTAATTACTATCTATAAGGTACAAAATAGTCTTAATAACTGAAGAAATAGAATATATTTCTAAGTTTGGAAATGTAATTCTTCCATTATTCCTGCTATACATATGATATGATAAAGATATCATAGGTTTAATTGTGTGCCAAAGACATTTTTTATCATAGTGTTAAACTTTCTGATTGTTGTATAAGGCAGTGGGATGGAGATAGACTGAACTATATATAAGATTTTTAGAAGAAGTATAATTTTTATAATATATAGTTTCTCTTCTATTGAGAATTTTATTTTAGACAATTCCTGTATTAGTCTGCCTATTTCTATTAAGCAATTTTCAAAATTTAATTTTACTATTTCTTTTATGTTGCTAGTTATTATTATCCCTAAGTATTTTATGTGGGATTGGGTTATATATCTTTCATATTCATTTTGAATGTTGTACTTTTTTGGGCCAGTTAGCAGGATTTGTGTTTTGTTATGGTTAAATTTATCACCTGAGGTTTTCTGAAAGTAATCTATATCATCAAATTATTCCTGAATTATTGGGTTTATACCTCCCAAAGTAATCATAATGTCATCTGCAAACAATTGAACCTTTAAAGTTTTATTAAAACTTATATCAAAACCTTTAATATTACTGTCTCCTCTAATCAGATTTGTCCAAGGCTCCATAGCTAAAGTAAATAAAAGAGGGGATAAAGGACAACCTTGTTTGGTCCCTTTAGTTATATTTATGGACTGAGATATATTAGAACCAATTTTGACATAAGCCTTAGAGCCTGTATATAACTGGGTGGTAAGATTTATTAAATTATTTGAAAATTGAAGTTCCTGTAACAGAGTAAAAAAGTAATCCCAACTGACTGTGTCAAAAGCACAATTTATGTCTAAACTAATTCTAGTTAAGTTTTTAGTTGATTCAATTAAGGTTATTATTCTTTTAATATTATCAAAAGTTGTTCTATTCATTATGAAACCTGTTTGCTCTTCTTCTACTAAGTTGGGAAGAAAATGTTTAAGCCTCTTTGCATATATGGACATAAACATTTTATAATCCATGTTTAATAACAATATAGGTCTATATGAATTACATTTAGTTGGGTCTTTTTCAGACTTTAAAATGGGAGAGATAAATGTATATTTCCAAGATGGAGGGATGGTATTATTATTTTGCATTGTGTTAAACACTGAAAGTAACAATGTTAGAGCTTCCTTCGGTACAATTTTGTATATTTCTGGGATAATACCATCATTACCGGGTACTTTGTTTTGTTTGAGTGCTTTAATTTGTTCTTGAATATCCTTTAAAATAATTTGACTATCAAGTAGATTGGTTTGTTCTTCTGTTAATTTCTTTTTAATGTTTTTTTTAATAAAAGCTTGAATATCTTTTTTGGATTTATTAAAGCAGAAGTTTGGTTCAGCTTAAGGAAATATTCTCTAAATTAATTTAATGTGTTATGTAAGTCAGATACATTTTTTCTTTTGAGGTGAATATATTTCTCTAATATGATTAAATTTACTTACTCTTTTAACTTTATTTGCTAAGATATTCAAAGATCTGGGATTTATTGAAAAATTAATAAATTTAAAATTTTCAAGACTATTCATAGTTTTATGGTTTAAGATCTCAATATATTTCTTATTTAGAGTTTTTATTTTGTCCAATTTGGATTTTTCTAGATGATTTTTAGATAATTCAAAATATCAAGCTTAGTTTGTATCTCCTTTAAATCTTTATCCCATAAACGTATTTTTTATACCAGTCAATAATTCTGCCATACAAATAAGCCATCATTGCATACCAGATGAAAATTTCAGATGTATTATTATTGGTATTAAATTCTAAAAAAACTGAACTTCTTCTAATATGAAGGGGTTAAAATCTTTTAATTTGGTGATATATGCTGGTATCCATTTTATCTGAACATTGTAACGAGTATAGATATGTATATCAAAGGTTATATAGTTATGGTCTGAAATGGGACAAGTAATAACTTTCACATTACTTAGAGAATCAGTTAAACCATTGGAAATAAAGACTCTATCTATTCTTCAGAATGAGTTTTGTCCGTGTGAAAAGAAAGTATAACCTAATGATTTTGTGTGCGCATAATTATCAATGTCCTTCAATAAAAAATGAATTGGTAAATTCTTTTAGGAGTTTGGCAAATCTGGAAACTTTTCTGTTACCTTTAAAAGAAGAGTCGGGACTATCAAAAATGCAGTTGAAGTCCCCAGCTAATATAATTTTACCTTTAGAGAATTGGATAATATGATCTATACGTTGCTTAGCTGAGCTTTGAACAAAGCCAGGAATCCAGTACCTGTTAATTTGAGTGAAAATTAAGTTATTAAACTATATTACAATAGAAACTATCCTACCTTTATTATCTTTGCATGAATCTATAATTTTAGGTTGTGGTAATTTGTTATTCCAGTATTGCTACACCTATCTTGTTTTGAGAGTGTTGAGAGCTATGGAGTATTGAGAAGGATTTAGATTCCAACTTGGAAACATCACCCTCTAACAAATTATTTTCTTGCAGAAAGACTAATTGTGAGTTATTTAACTGGAGATATTTATTTAAAGATCTTCTCTTGTTAAGGTTATTCAAACCATTTATGTTAAGGGAAATACAATGCAAAAAAGTCATATTGTATGAGTATTGAAAAGAAGTATATGCTGATAGGAGCTTTCTGTAAACTTAGAACTATGAGGTAAACTAGCAAAATGTTGGAAATGCAGCAATATATACTGTATGAAACAAAGATAAGAAAATCTAAATTTGAAATGACATGAATATATAAATAACAATTTTCTATACTTGTTTTACTGAACATCAAAAAGAAAACTAACAAAAAGTAGTAACAGTATTTTATAACATTAAATCCCTCTAAAACCCACCTGGAGTTATAAACTCCTAATTTGAGTGACATTAATCACCCAAATTGACTAACCTACTAGCAGCAAGTTTCTATCAAGCTCCACCTAAGTATGAACTAGTTCGTAATTAAAAACATGGCTTGTGGATAATACTGTCTGTGTTATGCAAGGGAAGAAGTTATCAAATAATCTATGCTTAATTAACATGACAAAGAGATAACTTAAATTGAATTTTAGCCAACAAAAAATAAAAATAAAAATAAAAAACATGGTGTCAAGTAACAAAATCTAATATTACAAATTATTAGCACTATAAGAATGAGAAATTACAATGATTGCAATAAAGATTTTTATAACTAAAGTTATCAAAAAATGTAAGATTTAATACATAGTTATGTACTGCATTAAGTGGAAAAATAATCAGGAATTTAAAATTAAGTTATTTATTTTTAAAACTGTAGAGTTATGTTATTACCAAAAAAATAAACCTATATTAGATCAACTCACTTAAGAAACTTCATATTATAAAAGGAAGTAGTATAACAAAGTTATTTGGAAACAATTAAAGTGTAAGTGCATAAATGTATATACCCAATATTTTCCTTTAAATAATTAAATTATTCTATTATAAACAAGAGAAAAGTAAACCAATCATTTGTAAGATATAATATGAATTTAACAGAGGATATATCCTATAAAGGCAAACCAAAATCTATTTAACTAAAAAAAAAAATATTTGACTATAAGTCTAGAAAGAGTAAAATAATTATTTTTTTACAAGCTTTTAACCAGAATATAGCCTTCTTAAATTACATTTGGAAAGAACCAAATCTATTTATTAAGCTTACATAAGTATTAAAATACAGATAAAAAAAGTACACTATATTAAATGTAAAAAAATTAAATTTGTAGCTACTTTATATCTTGTAATAAGACTGCAGCAAGTTTGCTTTAAATTAAATAATAATGTTTGATGCATGACATAATGAGACTTCTTTTGCTTTCTACTGAGGAGAAAAAAAGCCTCTCAGCTCAAAAGGAGAATCCCAAAAACAACTTTAAAACATATGAGTTGCCACCTATAATGCCCAGAGAGGACATTCTTAGTACAGATGTCTATTATGCTGGGGAAAACATATCTATGACCACTACAAAGGACAGAAGTTTATTTTTTTTTTTGCCTAAATACATCTTATTCTTTAACATTTTAGTTCCCAATTCTTTTCATATAACACATAAAAGTCTCAGATACAGAATAACTTTTTATGCATTTTCTAAACAAAATAAAAGGCAATAATTTTGTCCCAAAATTCAGGCACTTGTCATTTCCAAAGATTTATAGGACACAACTCCCAAAAGGAGACTGTCTTTCAAAGTGGAACATGTGGCAACCCTATGTATAATCATTCTATTAGAGAAAAGATTCTTGTTGCTTCAAAATTACAATAATACAACCTCTCACTACTTACTAATTAAATAAATATATCAAATACTTTTTATATTATAATAAAAGGAAGCTTGCATATATCAAAGATTTAGTCCTTATTTAGAAATGTTTTGCCTTATTTAAACTGCAAGAACTGATTAAAATATGTTGCATAGTTCAAACAAAGCAGGGAAGGATAAAAAGAAACAGTTACTTCCTTTTAACAAGCCATCAGGCTGAAGATGATTCAAACGGCTCATCAGAGAAGCTCAGCTGTGCGTATGGTCTTGTCTTCAGGCTGCAGGAAGCGAGCACCCTCCAAATCTTGGGAAGCAACAGTTATTTGAGACAACATCTGAAGGTAGCATGAGCCTCAAGAGGTTCACGGATACTCCAGCAGCCCTTAAGCTCCTCGCTGTGAAAAAGCAGCAAGAGAGGCGAAAAAAGAAAAAAAACAAAAAAAAAAAAAAAGGGGGAGATACAACTCACGGAACTACCATGCTCCAATATTAAATCAAGCCCACAACCACCAACGAACAGGGCTTAAGCAAACAATGGAAGCACCACAATAAAAACACCAAACAAAGCCACCAAGCCCAAACCAGCAAAAAAAGACATTATAACCACAAAGGTATGTGAAAACATCACCCAAATCATAATAAAACACAGGCATTCAACAGCTCCACACAGAAACGAGCAATTAATCAAGAAACAGAACTGCAAATCAATGCCAAGAATTAACAGCCGGATAACTTTTTCTAAATACCAACAACTACTCAAAAAACATATACCGAAGCTAACAACAGGCTGTGAAGAGAGAGGACAAATGAAATATAAATATTAAAACTTTAACTTATGTATCAGATTAATGAAATAAGGGATGGGACTGTTACCAGAACACCTACCATAGAATCACAGTAGTATGCAGCTACTTAGTATCAGTAAACAAAAACAAATTAAGTAATGCAGTCTATATGTACAAGGGCATAAGTTAGCAGGGGACAATAAGCGGATATTTTTCTCTTAATAGAGTATATTTTAAACAAAGCTAAATATATAATATATACTATAAATATGCAATAAATAACTATAACACAAAGAACTAAAGGTTATTAATAGAGATAAATGATAGAGCAAAAAAGCTAAATATGATTATGAAAATCTAATAAACTATTCAGTAAGATACATAAGCCAAAACCACAGTATAATAAAGAATACAACACCACTCACCTGTTGAACCATTTTCATTTTCCCAGACCACTGGGTCACAAGAAAAAATTCCTATGTAAGAAAAAGAAAAAGAAATACCATGAAGTAACTTGGTTATTTTTTAAGTTTCTTCTTGTGATCAACAGTTTTCCAGATTCCATTTTCAGCAATTCTTTTGAGACTGGAACTAGCCCAGTCTATGTCATCTATTTTATCCAAAATTTTGTTAGGTTTAATATACTTAAGAGCTGCATCCATTTCTTCAAAAATCTTATGACCATCTGGAAGGAAGATTCTCAGCCTAGCAGGGAAAGGCAGGTGAGATTTTATTTGTGTTTTTTTAGTTCTTTGAGTAAAGGTAGGAATTGTTTCCTTTTAGTTATGACAGGTGTAGAATAGTCATTGTCAAAATGATGGTGTTATCTTTGTATTTAATAGGTGACTTAGACAAACAGTCTTCAATATTATTTCTTTATCATTGGATGATAAAATGTGACTACTTACAGAAAATTTGTGTAAATATTGGT
>NW_025057318.1:0-6311 GCF_019279795.1 Protopterus annectens | reverse complement strand
TATGAGGAAAGCTCAACAACATTATTAACATAAGGCCAGTTTTTGTTTCAGAAGAATGTCCCCTTTTGGCGGGTCCCGGGGCCTTAAAAATTTCCGGGGGGCCATTTTTTTTCACCCCAAGAGAAAAAAAGGTTTAAAATTTTTATTTTGGGTTTTTTCCCTTGAAGTCTGCAGTAGGCAATTACTGATGCCAGGCATTTCGTGAATACTCTGGGCAGTAGATAAGCCAAAGCAGAGAATTGATAATGGGTTGAACCTGAAAGGGAAATCTGAGGTATCTTCTGCAATTTTGTCTGATTGGGACATGCAGGTATGCCCCCTTGAGGTCCAATGTTACCAGCCAAGACTCCTTGCCCAGCATGGGAAGAAGTTGCTGTAGAGTGAGCATCTTAAATTTTTGGGACAGTAGAAATGTGTTTAGGATGGAAGGTCCAAAAAGGTCTCCAATTTTTTCCCCTTCCTTGGTACCAGGAATAGCCTGGAATAAAAACCTTGACCTTGTTGGGAGGTACCTCTTGAATAGCTTTCATGTCATGATACCTGTAATTTGCCTTTGTGCCTCTGCCCTTTGATTGTGTGGCAGGTTTGGCATGCCTCTCATTTTGGAAGGTGTAAAAATGGAATCTGTAGCCTCTGTTTATAATGTCCAGGATCCATTTGTTTTTTGTGACAATATGCCAATTTTTGAAAATAATGCCAGCTTTCCTCCTAAGGGAGCTGCCATTTGAGTCTTGTTTGGCATGAAAAGGGGGAAAGTCATTGGGCTTGCTTTCTGAATGATTGCAGTTATCCTCACCACCTCTTTTTGTAGGAGCTTGCCATTGTCTGCCTCTAAACAATCCTTGGGATTGTCCTCTGCCCTCGGGCCTGTATCTCCTCTTTGGGGTCTGTCCGTGGCTGGAAAGGACCAATTTTTGGAAGGCCAATTTCTACTGAAACGTGGGTTGTACCTGTAGAAAATCTTTCACTGTTTGCATTAAATTTTGCCTTTTCCTCCATTTTCCTTAATACCTCCTCCCTTAGCACCAAATAATACATCCTTTTGAAGAGGGGCATCTAGTAATTTAGCTTTGACATGATCAGGCAAGGTTTGTTCCTTGAGCCAGGCATGTCCGTATGACTGATCCTGTAACAGCAGCTCTACATGAGGCCTCTAGGCATCAAAACCACATTGTAGTATGTTACCCACTTGTTCTGCACTATGCATCAAATCCTGCAACTCCTTCAAGTCTGGCTGTTCAGGTTGTGACATTTTACTTTTCAATTGTGATAACAAAACTGTTGGTACTTTAGCATATGGAACTGACAGTTTAAGGCCCTCATGGTTAAGGTGGGGAGGTATATACCTTTTTCCCCACCTTTCTAAGGATCTGGGAATTTTCTGAAGGTAAAGGATTTTTAGCAGTGGAGGCCTTAATTCCCTTGGGGCCCTGTGAGATGGTTTCTGGGACAGCATGGCTTTTATAGAAATTGGTGTGAGTCAGGAACCCTGTAGTACCTGTCAGGCTTAACTGGGGCTGGAGGCAGAGAGTCCGGTTAAGGCAGGCCTCCGAGTAAACATCATCTAGGATGTCCAAGACAGGAGGTATAGCCAGAGGCCTGTGCTGAGGTAGTAAGAGAAATTCCCTAAGCCTTTTCTTGGAATCTGAATAATCTTGGCCTTCCCAGTGGAAGTGTTCCCTTAAAGTATGCAAAGTTTCCCAAAGAGTAATCCTCTGGGGGGGTACAGAAGGAATGGACTCCTCCGCATCAGAGTCTTCAAAGGGGAGTAAGAATGTTCCTGATCATCAGAGTGCTCTGAAATAATGGAGCCCTGATCAGAGGAGGGGTTCTTCCTCCACCCGGGGCCTTTGGGTTGGGGGAAACCCCCGATAAGAGTAACAAATCCTCAGCCATTTTTGCATCTGTTTTTTTGGCATGGGGCCTGAGATGGGCCCTGTGTAGCTTGTCTCTTAGAGTGCAGGGTTTTAGACTTAGTGAAAGCCTTGATGAAGAAAGAAGAGGAAGGTCTGAAGACCCCTTTTGGGAGGTAGACCTGTCCACTTTTTGAGTTCAACGCCAAGAGTGGCTTGGTCTGTAGTCGGGTGGGGGGAGGAGCCTGCAACGGCACAGGGACACTGCCAATGAAGTGTCGATTAGTCAGGGCGGGGGCCCCTGAAAACCCGGGACCACGGTTTGGGTTTTGGGGGCAGTAGACCCCGGACCTCGTGTGGTCCTTATTTTTTGCTTTTAGAAAAACGGGAGTCGGCCCACATATATGTTAAAATTTTTTTCCAAAATAATGTTTTAACTCCACCAGCTTAATGGTGCTTTGTTGAATGTAACAAAAAAGCCACGCTTCTGGGCCTAAACAAAGGTTAAAAGGGAATGGAAATCCTTATGCAGTATTTGCTTCCCACATGAAAAAAATTATTAACTTTGTCTGACATCGGTCTGAGGAAGAAAAGTTTCAAAAGGGGACTTAGCTTTCAAGAAGACTTGTTTCAAAAATTTTATTTATTTATTTTACATTTGTTAACCCTGTCTAACTGGATATATTTCCATTTTCAGCAGAGGCCCGGGAAAAAGCCCCATAGAGACAAATAGTTAAAAAACAGAAAAAAATAATATGAAGAATAAATAAGTTTACAATACTACACCCGAGTTTAATACATAAGTGCACATGATTCAACAAATTAAAAAATTTTGGGGAAGAAAAAAATAATTGGCAGGCAAACAAAGAAAAAACATTCAAACTTAAAATTCTATTATCTACTAGAAAGAAGGGAAGACATCCTTTGTAGTGAAGGGGGTCATGGGAAAAAGCATTGAGAAAGGTGGTAGGTGGTTTGTAATTTCAGGAGCTCCGCGAACTGCTTTTGGGGGACCCCAAGAAAGACTGAAGAAAATTTGCCCGCTGGTTCTTTATACCCCTGCTGCGCAGGGGGAACAACCCCCGGGGCCTAGACTTTGGTTTCTAAGGACCCTGACGGCGGAGAACCCATCTGTTATGACTGCAGGGCTAAAGTACAGTTTTGTACCTATCCCAAATGTAGATGTTTGAGGAGCCCATTGCTGCAGACCTTACTATTGGGTATAGTCCGCACCCAGTGCCCAATACCAGAAAGGGCGGGGTCGGGGCCGGGACTGCGCCAGACGCCAGGGTACTAATGCGCATGACCGCCATATCCTCAGTCTTTTCTTGCCCCAGATGTCAGAAGACCCTAAAAGACAAGGCCCAAAATACCTGCACCAAAACATGAACAATATATACAAAAATAAAAGCAGGTAAACTCACCTACACAACCCCCCCTAACCCCAGGGGGGAAGGGGGGATGTGCAGCAATGGAACCCCGAACATCTACATTTATGGTAGGTACAAAACTGTACTATGTTCTTCTTTTCCATTGCTGCAGTCCTTACATTGGGTAGAATCCCAAAGCAGAGGAAAGGGGAGGCTGGCAAATCAAAAAGAAGCAGGAGCTGACAACATCCCCAAAACAGCTGTGGCAAAACCAGCGCTAGACTTAGAGTAGATAGGGAAGGTGATAATGTTTAGAGAAAGTATGCACTGAACCCAAGTAGCTGCTCCAAAACATCTTAGTTGCCACCCCTTAGAAATGTTACAAAGGGCAGTAGCCCAGGTGGAATGAGGCCTAATCCCAGCTGGAATCTCCTCAAGCGATGGGAATAAACAAAGTCCCAATCACTAGAAAATAGTTTGTCGACAGGCTTACCCCTGCTAACTCGGGTACAAAAGAAACAAAACAACTGCTGAATTGCCTAAAATCCTTAGTCCCATGAATAATAACGCAATTGCCTGTGTACATCTAAAGGTAAAAATCTTTTCTCGGCCTTAAATTGCATAAAAGTAGGCAATGAATAGTCGGTCAGCCACTAGAAACCACCCTTAGTATAGTTAGCTAGATTAATGGTCAGATGTCTTATCCTGAACAAAAGGTCACTGCCATAAGGCCCAAACTCTGGGACAATCTCTTCTTGCAGAAGTGGTTGAGCCAACAGAAAAGCATAGTCTTCCATGGCTGCGATTTCAATTCAGCAGTAGCCGCAGGCTCAAAAAGGGTTGCAGGTGCTCTTCCAACACAAATTGAGATCCCAAGATATAGGATTTCCACGGGGGTCTTAAAATCTTTGCCCCAAGAAACTGCTTGAACAAAATATGAAAACAATGGTAATAAGCAAATCATAGGAGCTAAATTGCTGCAGCACGAATCTTGGAAGAGAAGGACAAACCGTCCAATAACTCAGTAAGATAATAAGAGCCACACCAAATTAGGCTCAGAAATTCCAAATTCTTCGCTGTACCCAAAATAAAAAAAATCTCTTCCATTTTCCACACTTTCCTTTGTACTAGGCCCCAGCCCATAATCACACGAAAACTTGTTGAGGAAGTTGAGACCTGCTGTGTTTCAAACAAGGTGAAATATGCCAGGCTGTTTAGATGGAAGAGAGGCTTGACATTGAGCAGATGACCACCTTCTGAGATAACAGATGAGGAATCAGCAAAGGCCATGGAGGCCCCTACCAGACTCCTTAGTAGTGGCACCTGAAAGGTTGAAGCCAATCTGGAGCCAATAAAATCACCCCTGGCTTGTCTTGTCTGACTTTAAAACCTCGGAAGAAGAGAAGAGGTGGCACATTACGGAAGGTTTTCCAACTGAAAGACAGAGCATCCACTTTCCAAGCTGTGTGATGAAACCCCTTTGCAAACTTCAGCTTTTGTAATAGTGAGTATTAAGGTGATCTATGTTCCCATGACACTGTCAATTTCTGGAAATACATGAAGATCCAGTCGCTCGTAATCCAAGGATTTGTCTGCTTAAACACATCTGCTAAGGAGTTCTGTGCCCCGCAATTAACCCAACACCTGCCTGGAAGAAGTAAATTGAAAGCCATTAATGTAAACTGGACTGCTAACACCTCATGTTGATATGTAGATGCTGTAGTCGGCAAATAATTTGTCTTGTATCCACTTCTTCCATTTAGATGAGCTCCTGCTAATGTCCTGTACCGCCGTTAGAAAATCTGACTCCGCCTGCCGGCCACAGAGCCTTGGTTTAGGTGACATTCCTGAGCCTGCTCACAAAATTCTTTTGAAGGCAAGGTATTATTTGAATGACAGTGTTCAAATCAAAGCTGTGTCCACATGTTTGAGATACCACTGTAGCTTCATGCAGTTTGGCATTGGGGTGCCACCAGAATGTTGCAAGATGCCATAAACCTAATGTTTGAAGGACTGTCTCTGCAAATGGATCACGAGATAGTTGATGGAAGGAAGTGATAGACTCAGAGATCATCTGCCACCCAGCATGTCTTAAGAGGGCAATGACTGGATTTATTTCGTTCAGAATACCCTAGGATCTTAGCACTGCTGGCATATCTCCAGATGCTGTAGCGTCTTCTCCTTTTCTTGAGCCAGAATCAGGCAGCTCGCCCAAGTAAGGATAGATTTGAATCTTTTAGCTCTGGGCAAGTCATCACGAGCCAGAACCTTTGTGAATACTCTAAGCGAGTAGATAAGCCAAAGGGCAATGCAGAGAACTGATAATGAGAATTCCAGCCAAACCCCGATACTTCCTGCAACTTAGCCTGATAACATGAAGGTAAGCTTCCTTGAGATCTAAAGTTACCATCCAGTGATCTTTGCCCAGCAGGGTAAAAGCTTTTTAACGTCAACATCTTGAACTTGGGAATGTCCAGATAAGTGTTGAGGAGATAAATCCAAAATTGGTCTCCACGGGCCCCTTCTTTGGTACTAGGAACATGAGAATAAAATTGGTTTCTGATACAGGGACTGGCTGAATGGCCCCCCTTTGGAGTAACTGAGAAATTGCTTGTGAGCCTCTTTCTTTGTGGAGGAGGAACCTGGCATGCCTTGAAAGGGGCATTGTATGGAAATAAAATCTGTAACTGTGGTGAATGATGTCCTGAGTAATTAAATCCCAATTTTCTTTGAAAAGAGACAGTCTTTCCTCCAAAGGAGCTGCCAGAGAATCTACTGGCAGCTGAAAAGGCAGGTCATTGGGTCTGTTTCGAAAGGACTGACCCCCGCCCTCACCAGAAGTCTGAGCAGGTGAACTCCCCGTTCTAGGCCTAAAAGAACCTTGGGCCCTGCCCCCCCCAGACCTACCCCTAGACTGGGAATCATAAAGGAACCCCTTAGCAGGCCAATTTCTACTAAACTTTGGTGGCCCTGCAAAAATCTTTAACAGTTTGCATAGACTTAGCTTTGTCCTCCATTTTCTTAAAACTGCTTCCACAGGTGAACCAAACAACACATCAGACTGTAAAGGAGCATCCAAAATTTTGTC
>NW_025057317.1:0-6105 GCF_019279795.1 Protopterus annectens | reverse complement strand
TACACGGGCCACAATACCCAAGCTCTAGGGTTCCCATAGATCAGACATTCTTTGGCCATGGAACAGGTAACCAACCTTCCCACAAGGGGGCAGATATACTAGACCTGATCATCACAACCATGAGTACAAACTGCCCACCACTGGGAGTATATCCCTCATTGTTGCAATCAGACCATATACTAATCACACTGGAGTACTGGATCCCCCACATATGCAAACCTCAAACACATCGATGTGTGTGTTGGAAATGTCCCTATTAGCAACTGTGACAGTACAGTACAGGATGCAGATCCCCCTTTTGAAACACTGATGATGTCAGGACTGTATCACTATATTACCTGTAGTAAAGTCCTCCAGTAATTGCAGCTCTGCTAATGCATCTTTCTCCAGTGTCATAACGTAGTTAGGTGGTTTGAATCCTACAAAGGGAATGTATGTGTGTTAGTATGAGTGGGGTTTATGTGTGTGCACTATGCTGGGAGGGTTAACTGCCTTTTGCCAACTGGGAGAACACACTACAGGGTGCACATCCCTCCTCCTACACACAGATGATGTCAGCACCCTCTAAGTACAGCATTAGTAAGGATTTCTCCAGCTACTGCAAATAGCACACTCTGCTAATGTGTCTGTTTCTACTGTCATAACACAGTTAGGTATGGGTTTGAATCTTGCAAATGGAAAGTATGTGTTTTACTGTTGGTGGGGTTAGTGTGTGTGCACAATGATGGGGTGGGATGTGGCTTTTGCCACATGGGGCTATGCACTGCAGGGTGGTCATTACCCTTAACAAGCAGTGATGTTGATAGCACCCTATACAAACAAAACTACAAAAGAGAAGGTGGTGGTACCAATAACACATGTAAGGTAACACTTCTTCAAGTAATGTCCACAAAACGTCAAGCGATAATCAAACAATTCTTTTATTCTATACAGACAACATGACAACAGACAACTGCCAGTACTCAGTATAGTGTTACATGCTACTGTAACACAAACATGTACCCGAATATACCTAGATAGTGCTCTGAAGCCTGAATGTGGCAAGTGTGTGGATGTGGGATGTGTCTGTGTGTGCATTTCCATATGGGAAACATGTTTGATGTGGCAATCAGGGTACTACAGTACCTGATGCACATTACATCTTTCAACCGATGAGGTTGACATACATGGACATGCTGGAGGGGCATATTCCTAACCGAGAGGCTCCCTTCACTCTGTAATGAGCTCACACTACTGGTTAGGCAGAGGCCCTCATTGACTCTCTTCCATAGGAATCTGGATGAGTGGATGGAGATCATAGTTGTACCCCAGGTATCACTTCTATGTCACTGTTAGACAGAGGCACAGTATACTAATGTCGGACAAGGGCATAGCAGCATAACTTGTAATTGGGTGGCGAAAGACAAACACATTCTACTAGGCTTACCAATGCCCTAGGGCAAATAGCCTAGTATGAACCTATGAACATGTGTGTACTGCTATAGTACTTCTGCCATATGTTGCATGTGTGTGTTGTGGGGATGCACAGGTAATGGCCGATACTTCTGCACAGGCGACACGCCTGACACATTCTGGGTGTTCATCCCTACATACTGGATGTGTGTTGCCATCCAACCCTGTGATGTGGACACACATTACTCAGCCTGGATTTACATATCCGAACAACACCACAAGCACAGTACACTACCTTGCTATGTATGCATGTAATTACACAGTTATTCACTAGTTATGACAGTGATGCTATCCATGCAGCCCATTGGGCCAGTGGAAGCCACAACACACACCGCCAGCACCTTTGCATATGCTCACCACAGACATCCCACATACTGCATGTACTGTGCACACATATCTAACCCAGAACAACTGCACACCACTTATTAATCCTGTCCAGTGGACTACAGATACAGGCATATTGTATAACAATAGTAGGAGGCTACTGCAGCACAGGGCAGATTCACATGACAGCAAGGCATCTGTGGTCAGCAGTGTTAAGATGCTTCACATTCACCAGATGCACAGATATTGCAACATTGTTGCAGACAGTTTAGGTGCAGGTCCCCCTTCCCTACACATGTGGTATTAGTTATCCCAGATGACTGTCACCTCCCTATCCTCACATGTCCAGGTGAGAGCCACCCTCATCATTGCAGAACACATAGCATCACTGTTACGAAATGGTATCCCTGGATGTGTGCTACATTCACCCTGGAGGACATAGCACCACATGACAGACTGATATTAACCCCTGGCCATACTACAGGATATGTACCTGAACAGTGCCATACATACACAGTGGTCCCACACCAATGAGGAGGAACCTCTACTGACCCTGGGAACTACTGCATCATATGCACAACTGGCCTTGTGTTCTAAGCTATGGAAGTGTTAAGTATGGGCAACATGTACAGCAATATTACATATGTTTATATTTCAGGACTATGTACACACAACCTATCTCATGGACCTAGTGAACTATGATACATTTGGAGGTGTCACAGTATACACAGGATTAACCTGCTACTTTGCATTACCTGTGTTTGTGGCAGCTGTTGCTGTGCCAGTGGTGCTTGTTGCTGCTTGCTCCTTTCTTTCTGCTTGCTGCCCTGCTTGCTGTTTGCTGCTTTCTGCTTTCTGCTGCTTTGCTGCTGGCTGTCCTTATATTTGTTTGATTTTCTCTCTGTCTCTCTCTCTCTTTTCTTAGGTTTTTTGCAATGAATGTATTGCATGAGTGTAGTGTGGGTACTCAATGCTTTTGTAGGTATCTGCATAGGTCCATGTGATGGCCTCTGCACCAATTGTAAGGCAGCATTTGCTGCATGCAGCCAGGTGTGTACTGATTGCATGTCTCACTGTGATTTCAGGACACTGCTATAAAAGGGTATGTGAGATAGGGTTTCCCCTTTTAGATTGTAGGGGGTGGACCATGCTGGTATGCTGTTGACAGTGTTCTGTGAGTGTGAAGGTTAGTACATCTCCCATGCTTCATGCTGTGTTGTAGATTCAGGTTGCTGCATTTTCTTGCCTGTTCCCCGTAGTGAGTGTGTATGCATACTGACACCTACAACTATATGTCATATGTATTGCTATATAAATATATATATTGTGTACATATACATACTTTCATATATGTACATTAGCTGACAATTGGGGACAAGCTAACAATTAGCAGGGCTGTTTCTGTTAACACTACACTAGTATGGGAATCCAGTAATTATAAAAGTCTGCCTGACATGCTTTGGGTAGTAGACATACTATATTGCCTTTATCTTCATTCCTACTATTACATGTTATTATTTAGCACTATATTCCTGTATGAGAGTCATGGCTTAGTGGTAGGTCATACAGACTAGTGTTACAATGGTCTTGTGGTAGGGCCTACTAGTATGCTTATATTCTGCTTTTTACTTGAGTAAGGGCCTTCAATCAAAGTGCTGGAGGCACCTTTAAGCAGTTAAAGGGGGTTTGTAGGTCTCAAAGGAGCCCGGCTGTGTTGCAGATTCTGGTTGCTGCATTTATCTTCACTGTTTCCTGTAGTGAGTGTGTATGGAAATGACACCTACAACTATATTTCATATGTATTAATATATATTTATATATATGTATGTGTAAAATAAAACCTTCATATATGTACATTACCTTACTTTATTATGTACAAGCTAACAAGTAGCAGGGCTGTTTCTGTTAACACTGAACTAGTATGGGAATCCAGTAATTTGGCCATTAAAACTCTGCCTGACATGCTTCGGATAGTACATCTCCTATATTGCTTTTATACTGATTCCTACTATTACATGTTATATTTATTTTAGCACTGTGTTCTTGTAAGGCAGGCATGGCTTAGTGGTAGGTCATACAGACTAATGTTACCTGGGTTCGAGAGTGACAGTCGGAATTTATTTTTATTTGCAAGCTTTCAAACTGAGTACAGGACCTGTCAATCAAAGTGCCATAAAGGCACTTTTAAGCACTTAAACCAGGTCTGCGCGCTTGCGGAGCTCACGCATGCACTGGCGGGAGCTCCGCTAACACAAGCACACCAGCTAATTTCTTTGAAAGAAAAGAAAAGGGTGACAGGAAAGTGGTGAAAAGGGGTCACAAAGGGTAAGACAGTAGGGAAACAAGCGTGGGATTTGCAGGAGGGATATAGGTAAGGCATAGATGCCCATGTCTTTGGCAGCAACAGCTGTGCATTTCCATGTATTTTGGTGAGACATTGGAAACCTTTCACCCCTGAGAGAGGTGTCAGGACAACATTAATATTTGTTGTAGAGCCAATTGTAATTAACTGTTTCAATGTCAAGCAGACATGTGCGCGACATGGACAGCTATGTATGGGCGTAATTTTTTGTGGGTACAGAGTGCCTTTTTTTTCAGGTGAGAGTGGTATATCAGGTGAAGGAAGTCGGTATAGCTGGGGAGGTAGGTTGGGTAGGTTAACAGACAAGACAGACAAGACGATACAGGGCGGTGTATGACACACGTGGGGGTTACACAATTGACGGGACGGAGGTTGGGATATCCGAGATGCATGAGCCCACAGATGGCAACAGTGGAACTGATATCCCCACCCATAGGCAGTTGCCACTGTTCCTTCACAGCCCAGGACGGGCTGTGCTGGGGCTGTGAGGCGGGCAACGGCCGGGCCGTTAGCTGTGCCACGAGCCTCGAGCTGGCGTGAGGGGCCCAAGAACAGAGTCTTGGATCTCCCTTCGCACCACAGACCGGACACCTTGGAGGGTGAGTGGGCGAACCCCCCCGGGCCACACTGGCAGGGGGGGACTGGCCCCATCCCTGCAGCCTTCCACCGAAGGTGGCACGGGCCACGGGAGGGTCAACTCTAAACCTGGTACTTGAGTGCAGTGTCAACTGGTGGGAGAGGTGGGTCACGCTGGGATTTAAGCGTTCCTAGATTTGTAGTAGTTATATTAGTTTTGAGTTGGTGGCATTTTATTCCATTCAGATTAAGATTTGTAACATGCATTGTTCATCAAACAAACACCCAGATATTAACACCATTGGTCAGGGCATATCAGCCTCATGCATTATTTGAACGAAATACAGTCAAACAACATACAGGGTTGATTAATGGCAACAAACCTTAAATTTGCAAAGTATGAACAGAGCACATGCACAATCGAACATGCATATGGACACCTAAACAGACAAATATCCGCGGATAAATGAAATATTCCACATACCATTGTTGGTGGTTGTTATGTAGATTATGAGGTTGGTGGAATGAAGTGATGACACATTCATATGTACATTGATTTACATTTGTAGCTTAAATTTTACAATTAAGTTGAGGCTGATGTTTTAAAATAATTTTTATTTGACTGTCATGCTACACCTGTTACAAATACATCACTATCTACTTATTTGAATCTGATCGATACATCTGTCCTGCTACACTTGATGACAGGACAGGGGACAACTTGTAGCTGTTTTAGTCTGTCAGATAATCATTCATTAAAAATGCGCGGAATTGTTTGCAAGTCTACATACAGACTTTAGCCTAGACATTCCAATTCTGACACTGAAATCAATTTGAAGACCAAATATACACATGCATTTAGTTCTGTAGAGGCTTTGGGGCTAATATATTCAGGGTTATTACTACTTTATTTATTCATACATGACCCTTTCTGTCACTCTCACACATCCTGCAACTTCACAGTTCAGGTTGGTACTTCTAGGCTTTGTTCACATGTTAGACTGGTGGTGATTCAAACACTTTCCAACAGCCTCACTTCTGTCATGATTCAGCATTTCAACAGGGATATATCTCACATATGACTACCTCAGATTCTGAAGCTGTACTCTTGAGACTACTGCAGGTTACACTATATTTAATTAATGGTGGGACATCTGTATTACAGCACTGTTTAATTCTATCAATTATATTTCCAGTTACACTTGCATACTGATGAACTTGTTGCAGCCATACCTGCAGACTTTCAATTCTTACTTGCACATTATATTACTTTTAATCAATACACTGCAGTGTTCTGATACATGCTACAGTATAATATTTATTTACAAGTAATGGGTGGGTTTACTAACCTGCATGGGCGCCACCAGCCAGGCATACATCTCGTTAGGCGG
>NW_025057316.1:0-6344 GCF_019279795.1 Protopterus annectens | reverse complement strand
ACTTAAATCTTCACCAACATTTCAATAAAACATAGTGGAGGTACATATTTATAACCCAGCAACTCCCAAACCTCTGTAATAAACTCCCCCTGCATGTTAAGCAGTATGAGTCACCATATTCCTTTAAACTTCCAGTAATAACCACAGATACCTACAAAGCAAGTTAAAAGACTTCACTAAATTATACAATTGGACTTACTCCAACAGATCACTAATCCCACTTTGACAAAAGCTAATGCTGATTTCTCAGCAACAACTGCCTATATCCCACCCAAGCATAACAACCCCGTGTAAAGGTAATAATACTTACAGGTAACACTATACCTAATGCTACTTAACAAAAATATCTACGCCTCATCCTTAGACCCCCGCATGAACATTCAACCCTCTCACAGATTTGTTAGCCAATAAGGTGTTAAGTCAACTTAAGCTTTGCTATGAAATCACACACCTTCTCTCCCCAAAAACCCACACACCTATCATTAAGAATATATCAATACCCAAGCTTGAAAATAAAAAATTGCCATTTCTAGTACCATTCATCCCTTACAATACAAAATACAGGTGAGAACAATACTTTAACGAATACTTTGCTTCATCACTGCACTGGGATTAATAATGTCAAATGGCTAACAGTGACACACAGGGCCTCCTGTCTCCTAAGCATGCTAATCTAAAATTTCCTAAATCAAGGTTACTGTCTGCCAATAAAAGAAACCTTAACCTTAATATTTTTGGAAGCTCATATAAATTGAGAAGTTGTCAAGACATCTCACTCACCTTGACTTATCCAAGAACCAAGAATGCTTTGGGTGAAAGAGTTTTCTCTGAAGTTGGGCCTGCTACCTGAAACTTTACCAAAAATGAAGAAACCATAACAAACTTCAGTAACATACTTTAAGACCAACTGCTCTATGAATCCACTTGCAGTTAGAGACAATGGTTAACAACAAGTAACAGATCTATTGTATATACAGTTGTTTTATAACTCATACCAGTATGAAAAATTTGATGAGGATAAATGTCAAAATGAATTGGCAGCACTGTTTCACGGTACGTGTTGAACTATAATATTGTATAAAGTGTCAGATTCTGTAGTTCTGTGCTATTGTAGATTTTGAATGCATTAACAATCTGTTGTTATAACCAATTCTATGTTTCTACTGCTTTATTAAGCCTGGATCATGACCGAAAAGGATCATCTGACCATTTCAGCTACCTGGTTATCAAACAGTAATAAATAAATAAATAGACAATTGGGAAGGAAGCATTAAGCTTATTCTGGGTATGACCATCTGGAGAAAGGAAGTGTGTCATGAGGGAGCTTGGATATACTTTGAAATATCAAAGTATACAAACCTCGAGCAGTTAAACATTGCTCCCAAAAGACTGAAAGCCAAAACAGTGAAAAAACAAAATACTTATGTGTTTTTGCTCCCCTGCACCACCCTTGCTAATTTATATATATATATATATATATATATATATATATATATGGATTCCTATTACAAGGCAGTTCACTTGAACTTATGTGGAAATCCTCCCTTCTGATTCGCTAACAAAGTGAACTTTTAAATAAGTCTATCACAGCCACCGCAGCACAGTGGAGGACATAAAAAACAAACTGTCACTCACTGGTGCATTAGTCATGGACCTTAGGGTTTAGGGCATGGGTTAGGGGTAAAGGATGATTGAATGTCCTTACCTAACCATGCCCTAACCTAAGGTTCTAACAACACCAGTGGAAGAGACATTAACCTTCACTCACTACTTTTGCTGCAATCGTCATCGGACCTTAGAGGTGAGGCGGATCATGAGGCAGGGGATAGCCCTATGGGCTGTCACTACTGACTCATGTCTAACTCTAAGGTCCAGCAGGTCCCCTACAAGTTCCAGTACAACACCCGTTCGTTGTACTGAACTTCACGTGAGAATGCACTTTTCGATTAATTTTGCTTTCGGCTGCAGTGACATTCAAGTGAACTATTTTGAATTAGTGAGAATTTGATCTAGTGTATGGAACCCATATATATATATATATATATATATATATTTATATATATATATTTATATATATATATATATATATATATATATATATATATATATAGATAATATATGTATATATATATATATATATATATATATCATAGATACACATACGATGCTTCAGAGATCATCCATTTTAATAACAATGAGCGAAACTGCAAATTCAAATTTGTGGCTTATTACAGATCTTACCATATACAGGACTCCCATTCTGCGTTTCTGGAAACACTGGAAAACATAAAGGTCCTGAAGCACTAATATTGGGTGATTTCAATTCCCCAAATAAAGGAGAACTATAATTACTAACTCCCTTGCCCAACATTTCCTAAATTGTAAACTCAAATGCCCTGGTTCAACTGGTCAACACTCCACAGAGGGGTGACATATTGGAACAATTCATCATAACATGGAATTTGACTGGGTATTTCACTGAGGTCAACCCCTCGCTGGAGTTCTGACCAATAAACAAATCACTTTGGATATCCCATTTAAAGCTTCCCTACGGACAAGAAAACCACTGTGAAAAACTTTTTTTGAAAAAGCAAACTTCATGTTACTTAAGACCTGGTGGAAAGATTCAAAGCTTCCATACTGAAGGATAACGCTGTCAAGCTGCAAAACCTTTGCTAATGCATTCTATGGGCACCTAGAAGTGCATGGTTATTGTCATCACAAAGCAAAACCAAGACTCACCTCCTCCAAGAAAGAAACCAGTCTGGTGAATACCATAAACAAGCTATACAATAGAAGGAGGAAACTAGTACAGAAAAGAGTGAATCCCAAGAGAGAAGACATCCCTGATCAGTAGCATCATGAAAACTTCCATGATACCTCATAAAAATCCTTCAAAGGCGATCTTTGAAAAATTGCCGAAGGACTCTGAAGACTAACCACCTAGGAGCATTTCTTTAGCTATATCAAGAATCTAGTGGCAATGTTCCAGATCTGCTCAAATTTAGTGAAGATAGCACAAAATACACTGAACAAGCCGATATACATAAACATCTATAGAACAGGATTCCAGTGCAAACTTCACCCCATCTCACCCAAAGGACATAACCATACCAAAGATATAGAGTCCACAGAAATCATGGGCCTCAATTTGAGCAGCCCTCTTCAGAGCCAAAAACATAGCATAATGGGACAGACGGTGTCCCAGCTCGATCTACATGGCTCAAGAGATGGACAACCCCTCACCCTAAGTACTACACTGTTCAAGCTCAGCCTCACAGGCTACGTACCCATGGGTGAAACGCTGGCGTGGTTATTCCAGCTCCACAAGGTGGAGCCACAATGAACCAGGAACTATCTCTACGAAACTGTTGGCAGTACAGGCTGGGCAGCATCATCATGGAACTCATTAACAGAGACACCACAGGAACCTCCAAACTGCTGGACTCTACCAGTTCCCGGCTTTGTTAAGGGCAGATCATGCCCTATGATAAATCTGGTGGATGTCTTTTGAGACAGTTACCAAGGCTATGGAAGCGAGGGAAGGTGGTACACACAGCCTACCTAGACCTTGCCCAAGGCGCTTTGACACCATTCCCATTCTGGTATTATAGACAAGAAGCTCACCAGCCTGAACACAAACCCTACATCTGAGATGGGTTGCCAACTGGCTCTGAACCAGAACCCACATGGTGAGGTTGCAGGAGCTAGGTCTGACTCTAAACCATTTACAAGTGGCATTCCCCAGGGTTCAGTCCAGCCAACCCTCCTGTTTACTTTATATACTTATCTCAGAGGTACAAGGCATACATTAGAACTATAGCTGAACAAGTTTGCAGACAACTGCAAACTAGGGCTATAATTGACTCTCCAGCAACACAGACATCCTCCAAAAGGGTCTCACAGGAATGGACACAGTGTCAAATCGCAGCTTCAAGCTAAATGCCAAGAGATGTAGTCGCTTCTGGAAAAACAGTACCTAGAAAATGACCCACATAGGTGGTAGTCCCCTAAATACAGAAAGGCGTAATAAGGGATCTGGGACAAGTAGATAGTAATCACACTTTGATAATCACATTTGCAAAGTGGTTAGAAAATCCTTCTACATGGCCCATCTAATCACAAAGGTTGCATCAGATTAAAGGTGTTGTGCCTCTCCTTCATCACTCATCAGACCCATCATAGAGTACAATACCCCATTTTGGATGCTTTTCTTACGAACATCTGCAACAGCTGGAAGGCCACAGGAAGTATCTCACAAAGAGGATCACTGGCCTCAAACAGATGACCTATGCAGCTTGACTGAAGAGGCACAGCTGTACTCAGTTGCATACTACTACTCAGAGGTGATCTCACCTGACAGCCTAAGGCCATGTCAACCCAGAATTGATGGACATACTCCACCTAAAAAAAACACTTGCCCTGAGCCTTAAAACTCTAGGGATTAAACCTCACCACAACAACAATAAATGGGGGCGTGCTGGGGATAGATTCCTGTCCCAGAGACTTCCATGCTTTGGAACCAAAGTCCCAATCTCATTGAGCGGAGCTCTTCCCACTGCAGGCACTCTTTCGAAACCTTGGCGGTGGATGGGAAACAGTTACCGGGGATCACTTCCAGTGGCTCTGCTGGACAGAGGCACAGAGAATTAATCTGAGGCGGCGAAAGCTAACACATTCTGGCTGAACTTATAAATGCCTTCAGGCAGATAGCCTGGCGCACCTGCCTATGAACTATATGTCCCCTTTGGCCAAACAAAGTGCCCACAAATTACCACATAGGTGGCAATCCATTAAATCACCGGAAGAAGTAGTGGGACCTGGGGACCCAGTTACGTGTAATCTCTGATTTGTTAACCATGTGGCCAAAGTTGAAAAAACATTTATAGCCACCTAATCATGAAGGGATTCACACTCTAGATCAGGAGGTCGTGCCTCTTCCTCATCCCCTCATCAGGCCCCACTAATTGATGCAAAATGCCTCTTTTGGGATGTACTGCCCTACCAGGCACCTCTGCCTTCAGAAAGACTGAGTACCCCACCAAGAGGATCAAGAGGCTCAAACGAATGCACCATATACTGCCCAGTTAAAGAAACTCCAGCTCTCACTTAGTGGCATACCGCCTTTCACAGGGCTGCATCTGTGCCTGACGCCAAAACAGCCAGCCTGTTTGGAATTGCATGGACGCTTACTGCACCTCAGAAAATCCAAATCCCTTCCAGAGGCCTTAATCACGGCTCGCTGAGACTTGGAACCTCTTGGAAGCACACCACAAAATAAATGAGGACATGTATGGAGTGGACAGATTTGATAGCCAAGAGAAACCCTTCCACTCTGGGAACCAAAATCCCCAGTCCAGCGTTAGGCAGAGTCCCTCATTGACCTCCTTCAGAGGAATCTTGAGTGGATGGGGGGGATCTGTGAGGGTTTACCCAGGTATCACTTCCTGTGTCACTGTTAGACAGAGGCACAGTATACTAACTATGAAAAAGGGCATGTAAAATTAATTTTAAAATGGGTGGCGAAAGCCAAACACACACTCTGGCTAGGAAGTGATAAATGCCTAGGGCAGATGAGCCTAGTATGAACCTATCAACCTATATGAACCTATATGTATATGTGTATATATATATATATATATATATATATATATATATATATATATATATATATATACATATGACATATATAGATATATACATATATATATATATATATATATATATATATATATATATATACACACACACACACACACACACACACACACACACACACACACACACATATATATATATATATATATATATATATATATATACAGACATATAAACAGACATATATATATATATATATATATATATATATATATACACCAAATCCGAAATCACTCTCCAGTCGGGAGGCTGGAAAATTCGAACTTCCCATCACACTGTTAATTCCCAATCTCGCACAGACTTAATGACAGTCTGAAATACAATGATGAGTTTTTGATCACGCTTTCTGCCATATAAAAATGCTCAACATTATGAATGTTTGATTATATGGAGTGCTTCCAGGAGCTATTTTTTTATTTATTTGTTTTTGCATTCCTTCATTTTTTCCATACATTCCCAAGGTACTTTCCATCTGAGATATTTTCAGAATGAAAGACATAGCCTGCATTAACTTTTTTCATTAAGATTCATTTGGCACATCCAGCATGCAGTACAAAAAATAACCATAAGCAGGAGTTCTTTATAAAATGAAACATTTTCTAATAGAATATGCATGAAAGACTGTCCCCGGGATTCATGAACCTTGCGCCAGGCGCCAGCATAGCGTCGGCGTTATAACGCCAAAA
>NW_025057315.1:0-6560 GCF_019279795.1 Protopterus annectens | reverse complement strand
AAAAATCTATTGAAAGGCATTTTTTTCGGGAAACGGGGATTAAAATTTAAAATTAAGTTCATCTGCCTTACAAATAGTTTTAAGTCTATTAAAGCTTCTGACAATTCAGTTGGATAGGCAGGAATGAAATGTAGGCCTTTTGTGAATAAATCAAAATACTCTTTTTTGATTTCTACTTCTGTAAAATTATATATCATGAAATTCTTATCTTAAACTAGATTGTAGTTTTTACCTTCTTCATTCTCATGTGAATTTGTCACTTCCTGTCCATTGTAAATTGAAGAACTAATGTTATCACTGTCTAAATCTAAGTTTTCCTCCAGTTCTGTTGCTGGTAATTCTCCCCCCTCCCCATGAACCTGTCCTGGGGAAAGTGAAAATCTTGATGTGTATTTTTTCTACTTTTTTCTGCTATTCTTTCACTCCTTCTCAATGGTTCAGTGGGTGATTCTGCATGGTCATTTCTGTATGTGTTAGCTTGTATTCGATTCCTATTATAATCATCTCTTCGTTTGTTTTTCATAACTACAGGGTATGCTAACCCTTCCCTATATTCATTCAAATCCCTTTCTAACTTATGAATCTTCCTGTTTAGGATTTTCAAACAGTATTGGTCCACTTCATCGAATACACTGTCATAGCCTTTTTTAACAGACAAAAAACCTGAACTATTGACTAATTTCTCATTCATAACATTTAAATCTTTTAGAAGTGCAGTAGACTTAACTTCATATTCTTCCACCATAGCTTCTAGCACCTTTTATAAACACTTATTATTATGTCCTGAAATGTCTATAAAATTCATAGTGCTAGAACAGGTGCAAGTGGATAGTAGAGGGGGAGACTGGGAAACGTGTTTGGAATACAAGGAATTGTTGTGGCAACTCAAATTGGATGCTGCCACAAGTCCCGGTCTAAATGATAGTATAAATATTAAAAGTGTTTTCAAATTAAGAATGGCCAGATTGTGATTCACAAGTTAAGGAGATGTCAGCATAAATTAACATGTAATCAGTTGTATATTAATATGTTCATAGCACAGCGTTTTAATGGTTGTACATATAGATTTTATAACAATATATTAACTGAAAGTCACTTTTATAAATGTAATACAATATTTTATTGAATGGGAGTTTAATAAATACATATTTAGTTATTTTAAAAAACACAATTTTAAAAAATACAATTTTAAACCTTTTTAATGTTCTTGCAAATTTATCTATTGAATAATTAGTATACACATTTTTAAAAATAGTAATGTATGGCTCTATAGTCAAAACAAGTTTTGTTGGACATTGTTTCACAAACTTGTACATATTTTTTATATATTTTTTATATAAAACATTTTGAATGTAAATGTAGTAACAAAGTATAGTAATTTGATAAATGTGTCTTGTTCAAGGTTTTACATTTTATGGAGTAATATTTGTGTACTCATAACAGTGGCAAGAGAATATAGGACTGTCTGTTTGAAACTGTTTGTATAGCTTTAATAGCTTAATTACTAAAGCTATCACATGATGGTCAACAGACCCTATAAATTAAGTTAGAATTCCATTACTATTTGATCTTGATAAAGCTTGGCAATGAGACCAAGCGAAAGCGCTTGATTTAAACTGTTGGGATTCGTTTTCGTATTTGTTCTTCACTTGGCTGTAGTTTTGTGCTGAAAAGCAAGGTTTTAAAAAGAAGTTATTGTCAAACAATAAAATCGTCTATTTAGTACCTCCATTGGCTGTTTTTGAGCAGTGGAAAGCTTGCTTTTGTGTTTTTGGTGCTCACATCTTGTTTTATTGGTTCTACGATCCATGGCTGAAGATTCAGTTACGGAGGATTTTCTCAGAACGCCCTCAGCGCTTGGCACTGAAAGCCAAGATGCTCCTGCGACTAGGGCAGAGTTCAACAAAGTGCTGGACCTTTTAACCCAATTAAATGAGACGTTAAAAGGCAATAAAGGCGGGACTTCCTGTTGCATACCCAGTAATCAGGAACAGGCTCTTGAGCAGAGAACAACGCGAATAACGCCAGAAGTGATGGTCGCTCAAAAGAGATTTCTTAACAATTCTAGTAAAGGTTCCACTTCCTCACAGCAAGCTAATGTCAGCTTTGTGGATGCAGTTCGTGGGCAGCGTTCACTTGATTCCGAAACCCACAGCGACCAATTTAATTTTAATGTTTGGACAGACAAGCAGTTCTGGTTTAAACAAGGTACTGTACAAACAGATCAATCTGATACCAAACATCAGTTTAATGTTTTAAAAGAAAGACTTTACTCTTATAAAACTAATCAGTTGGAGATTAACTACCTCAAAGAATGTGTTAATGTTGAACGAGTACCTAAGGGGCTGCGTTGTTTTAAATTTCCAAACAATGTTCAGACAGGTACAATTATGACAAGTTGTGTAATATTTTTAACAAGGCTGGTTTGCAGGTGCTAGAAGCTATGGTGGAAGAATATGAAGCTAAGTCTAATGCACTTCTAAAGGATTTAAATGTTATGAATGAGAAATTAGTCAATAGTTCAGGTTTTTTGTCTGTTAAAAAAGGCTATGACAGTGTATTCGATGAAGTGGACCAATACTGTTTGAAAATCCTAAATAGGAAGATTCATAAGTTAGAAAGGGATTTGAATGAATATAAGGAAGAGTTAGCATACCCTGTAGTTATGAAAAACAAGCAAAGTGATGATTATAATAGGAATCGAATACAAGCTAACACATACAGAAATGACCATGCAAAATCACCCACTGAACCATTGAGAAGGAGTGAAAGAATAGCAGAAAAAAGTAGAAAAAATACACATCAGGATTTTCACTTTCCCCAGGACAGGTTCATGGGGAGGGGGGAGAATTACCAGCAACAGAACTGGAGGAAAACTTAGATTTAGACAGTGATAACATTAGTTCTTCAATTTACAATGGACAGGAAGTGACAAATTCACATGAGAATGAAGAAGGTAAAAACTGCAATCTAGTTAAAGATAAGAATTTCATGATATATAATTTTACAGAAGTAGAAATCAAAAAAAAGAGTATTTTGATTTATTCACAAAAGGCCTACATTACATTCCTGCCTATCCAACTGAATTGTCAGAAGCTTTAATAGACTTAAAACTATTTGTAAGGCAGATGAACTTAATTTTAAATTTTAATGGACAGCCCCATAATAAAAACATATTAGCGAGAGCCAGTACATTTAATCCCCCAATCAACCCATGCCTAAAAATATTCGAAGAGATGGCCACTAAAGAGATAAGAAAGATCATTGGTAAAAAAGTAGAAAGAGTTCCGGTGAATATGAAGGCAGAGGAAATATCACTAATACAGTTTTTAAGAAAAGAAAAGTGTAGAACCATGAAACCAGACAAGGGAGGGGGGTTAGTCCTGATGTATATACAAGATTATGAAATGTACATGTTTGATTTATTGCAAAACTCTGAAAAGTATGAACTAGTTTCTAGAAACGAAGTGAATCTGGCTTATTCCAAAATTAAATACACTTTAACTGACCATTTATTACAAGGGTTTATCAATGAAGAACTTTATAATTATTTAAATGTCAACAAACCCAAAATCCCAATAATTTTTGGAATTCCAAAGACACATAAAGGCCTAGAACCATTAAAGTTCAGGCTGATTGTCTCAGGAAAAGGAGGTGATTTGGAGCCTATAGGCAAATTTGTTGACTTCAAATTGAAAAGTTTTGCTACAACACTGCAACATATATGTAAAGATTCCTGGGACTTCCTAAGAAGTATTCAGGGAGAATTATTTCAAGTGGATTTAATACTAACTACCATTGCTGTTGTAGACCTGTTCCAAAGTATTCCCCATGAACAGGGACTGGAATGGTTTAATGAAACACTAGTCAGAGAATCAAATTTGTCAACTAATACTATCAATTTACTAGTGGAATTCATGGAGATTATATTAAAGAACAATTTCATGTTTTTTAATGGAGAAATTTATAGACAAAAGAAGGGGGTGGCAATGGGAGCACCCTGTGCCTCCATGTATGCCAATATTATATTACATAAATGGGAACAGGAATTCATCTTTTCAACTCAATGGAAATAATGCATTAAACATTACACAAGGTTCTTGGATGACATAAGTATTTTGTGGACAGACACTGAGACACAATTCATGGAATTTTTCGAATACATTAATTCCACAACTAATTTTTTGTCATTCACGTATAGTATAAGTGAAGAAAAAATGAATTATTTGGACGTTACAATTTTTAAGGACTGTGTCAACAACAGGTTTACATCCAAATTGTTCAGGAAACCCACTTTTTCCAATACCTATTTACATTATGCAAGTGGTCACCCTTACTATCAAAAGAAAGGCATAGTTAAGGGGCAAATGGTAAGGGCTTCAAGAATGTCGAGCACCTTAGAATTCTTCATGGAAGAAATGGTGATAATAAAAAATATGTTTTTGGAAAGGGGGTACCCAGAGGACTTGATAGACATGTTAAGCAAGGAAGTTATAGAACACAGAGAGCAAAAATTTCCACCTTTATTAGGTTTAGGTCAGATTGGTGTAGAGAATTCTAGTGAAAGCAATACAGCGGTATTTACTAACAGCTACATCCACACCTATTCAACTGATTCACAGCAAATTGAAGAGGTGATTAATAAATTTTGGCCGGTTCTAACTGGACATGAAGAATTATGTAAATATATCCCGAAGCATCCTAAGTTCACAAGACGTAGGGACACTAACATAAAGGAATTATTTGAGAAATTTCAACAACAAGAAAGAACTAGTAATAACAGGAATTTGAAAAAAGGCACCTACAAATGTGGAAGCTGTAAACAATGTATACATATTATAAACAGAGATTCCTTACATATTCCATCCAGGAATTTTTGTTTTAAAGCTAGCATTCATGCAAACTGTGAAACACAAGGGATTGTTTACTTAGGTTATTGTACCAAGTGCCACAGTTTCTATGTAGGTAAAACGGAAAGGTCTCTGAGAAAGAGAATTTATGAGCACATGTATGAGGTTTCTAAGAAAAAAGATACAAATGCCTTTTATAAACACTTATTATGTCCTGAAATGTCTATAAAATTCATAGTGCTAGAACAGGTGCAAGTGGATAGTAGAGGGGGAGACTGGGAAACGCGTTTGGAATTGTTGTGGCAACTCAAATTGGATGCTGCCACAAGTCCCAGTCTAAATGATAGTATAAATATTAAAAGTGTTCTCAAATTAAGAATGGCCAGATTGTGATTCACAAGTTAAGGAGATGTCAGCATAAATTAACAAGTAATCAGTTGTATATTAATATGTTCATAGCACAGTGTTTTAATGGTTGTACATATAGATTCTATAACAATATATTAATTGAAAGCCACTTTTATAAATGTAATACAATATTTTATTGAATGGGAGTTTAATAAATACATATTTAGTTATTTTAAAAAACACAATTTTAAAAAATACAATTTTAAACCTTTTTAATGTTCTTGCAAATTTATCTATTGAATAATTAGTATACACATTTTTAAAAATAGTAATGTATGGCTCTATATTCAAAACAAGTTTTGTTGGACATTGTTTCACAAACTTGTTGTACATATTTTTATATATTTTTTATATAAAACATTTTGAATGTAAATGTAGTAACAAAGTATAGTAATTTGATAAATGTGTCTTGTTCAAGGTTTTACATTTTATGGAGTAATATTGGTGTATTCATAACAGTGGCAAGAGAATATAAGACTGTCTGTTTGAAACTGTTTGTATAGCTTTAATAGCTTATTTACTAAAGCTATCACATGATGGTCTATAGACCCTATAAATGACGTTAGAATTCCATTACTATTTGATCTTGATAAAGCTTGGCAATGAGACCAAGCGAAAGCGCTTGATTTAAACTGTTGGGATTCTTTTTCGTATTTGTTCTTCACTTGGCTGTAGTTTTGTGCTGAAAAGCAAGGTTTTAAAAAGGAGTTATTGTCAAACAATAAAATCGTCTATTTAGTACCTCCGTTGGCTGTTTTTGAGCAGTGGAAAGCTTGCTTTTGTGTTTTTGGTGCTCACATCTTGTTTATTTTAGTAGTCAGCTATATCTCTCAACTTCTTAGCAAAAGAAATCTGGACAAAGCCAAAAATAATGGGGGGGGGGGGGGGGCAAAGGCTCAAAAACAGGGATGGAATTTAAATACTGCCCTTATAAACTTAAAATGTTGTTAGAACACCAGGCTTCGTGATGGCACTGGAAAGGGGAAGGACGGGAGGTTTTGCTGAAGTGTAAAGGCTAAGCACTAAAGGCTAAGATTATGAGATTCTATTGTTTTAGTAAATACCTAACTTTCATTTCTTACAGTATGCATTTTATACACTTTCAAATGGAAGGCCAGACTCCTTAGGTAAACATTTTGGATGACATAATGACATAATACCATGGAGAAAGGTGCCCCCATAGGAATACCTGCATCTTGAAATCACATCTAGTGGAATGTTTTGTAAAAGTATGCAGTGAACTCCATGCTGCAGCAGCCCAAATGTCATCTACTGTAGTCTCCAAAGAAGGCTAATAATGCA
>NW_025057314.1:0-5676 GCF_019279795.1 Protopterus annectens | reverse complement strand
TTTGTTGGTTTGGGGTTAAAAAAAGGGGATTTTTTTTTGGCCGGTTTGGGGGCTATTTTTCCACTGGGGCCCCCCAAGGGCTTTTTGGGAAGGTTTTTTTTCCACCTTTTGGGTTTTGGGGGAAAGGTTTGGGTTTGGGAAGGGGGTTTGGGGCCCTTTTTGAAAAGTTTTTTTTTTCCACCGTGGTTTCCTTGGCGGGGGGGGACATATGGATACCAATGAGATTAATTTATGGTCAGATCTTACCAATGGGGGGTATACCTCTGGTATGGAACATAGAGTCCCCATGTTGGTGATGATCAGGCCCAATATTTTTTCCCCCTCTTGTGGGGTGGTGACCAGTTGTTCCATAGCATTTGAGTTTATAAATTCTGGGAAACCCGGGGCAAGGGTGTTGGGGCTTGAGTAGTGCTAGTCTATGTTTGGGTAGTTGAAGTCACCCAATATGATGGTGTTTGGAGGACCTTCATATTCTCCAGTGTTCTGGAAAGCTGAGTGGGGTTCCTGAGTTTGGGAGGGTGGTCTGTAGCAGGCTACAAACTGAAATGCATTTTTCCCACTGTTAGTTGCACATGGATGGTTTCTGATGCTTGTGCAGTGCCACTAACCTGGAGGTGTGAGTATCTTTGATGAATATGGATACTCCCCCTTTTTGGTTCGGCCCATTTTTGGGGAAAGCATGGTATGAGGTATAACCTGTTAGTGCTGGAGTGCTCTTGGGAGCCGAACCAGGTTTCTGTTACTGCACAGATATTGATATTTCATACTGAGGAGAGCCTCGGTGCATCTTGAAGTTTAGACTTCTGGCATTGAGCAGCATTACCCTTAGTTTTTTTCCGTTGTCTATGGTGGTGGGTTTGTCTTTTGAGCCTTGCCAAAAAGGCAATATACATGATATATAAATATATGTACCTTTTGGGGGGTGGGAGGGGGTTTTAAATTTCCCCAAAAGACCCTATCTGGATGAACAAGTGCTATTTCTGTAGGTGCAGTACTTCCCCAAGCCATAGTGCTTGAAGCAGGGCAGGTTTGTCTTTCCCATTAATTCATGACAACCCATAGAATGCCTTGGTTGGCCTCATAATATGTGGCTGATTAGTTTCACAGTGGCTTTGTGGGTTTTATATGGTGTATCTAAATCTTACTGAGGCTGACCAGGGATCACCTCCACTCATGTTGTTCACTTTTGCAACATTTTCTACCTTCTGTGGTACAGTTTAGGCAGGGTACCACCAGTTTCCCTTTCCCTTGTTTGTGTTTGGTTGAATCTTGGTTCTGTTTCAATGGCACAATCACTGCACAAATGTGAGTGTTTAAAAGTGTAGGATTCGCATTTGCACATGCATTGTCCATCTGCATGGGTGCCATGACATTCACCACTTCTGTTTTAAAGAAACATAACATTGGTTTTGGGAGACTGACTATTTTAGCATACTGTTAGCCCTGTTTGTGTGATTATGGTGATCCAGGTCATTGTGGTGATGAAATCCAACATGCATTGAGCACAGGTGTTGGCACATGAGGAGTCTTCCCATTTAAAAAGGGGGAATAGTTGAGAGTAGCCATTATTAGGGTTTTTCTGTCTCAAACCTAATATTCCCCATTACAGCACAATATGACAGTTGGGAATTCTGGGGCATGGTGGGTGATCTGTAGCAAGGTGCAATTTAAATTCCATTTTGGGACAAAGGTAGTTGCTCAGCATAATGCATCTGAAGTTATGCAAGTGCAACTACCCTGGGGTGTACATATCCTTCAGGAATATGGACACACCTGTGGCCTGTGTGTTCCAATAAAGGATAAGGGGGAAAAGGTGAGGTATGTGTTATAACATGGTCATGCAGGGGTGCTCTCTGGAGCTTTTAAATATCTCAGTCACTGCACAGATATGTTTCCATGTTAAGGATTGACTAAGTGTCCATATTGAATTTCAAATGTATCATTGAGTAGCTAGACCGCAGTTTATTGCTTGGCTGTCCCTGTTACAGCAGTGGAATTTCACTTGAACCCATGATGAAGGCACTATAGGGGAAGGATGACCCTAGGCCCGTATCCAGATTCCCAGGGTGACAGGGGAGGCCCTGTCTGGCAAAGCATCATGGTCTGTCAACCTTTTTATCCCAGGCAAAAGATACTGGATACCCTTTTAATTACACTGGTACATTAGACAATTTTGGGGGAAAACAACCTTTTTTCCCTGTACTGCAGTATAATTTCTGGCAGGCTACCCAGGCCTTGGGACATACCGCATGGGCTACAAGACCTGACAGTTCCTACATGTGTGTTTCCATGCAGTCCAGGCTACTGCATCCCAGGTCCTGCACAACAACATGGAATATGCCAGAGCCATGTGAAGTTAAAAGGTGGTCTGAGTGTATGGGTATTGGTAATTGGCAGACAGGCAGCTGACAGTATGTTTGCCCTTGTATAGCTTGGTGTGTAAATAGTGCTAGATTTGAAATTTACAAATGAGTACTTTGGGCATGTTTCCACGTGTTCTGAGGGTGGCACAATTTTGCAAACCATGTCATACAGTTTGTGTATTTTTTTTCTGTCTATTCCAGCTTGGGGGTCCTTTTGGCCAGATACTTGGGAAACCCTGTGAATGTGTGTGTTTTTGGTGGGTGTGGGTGTCCTTTTCTGTGTTCTGGTAAGGGTATGTTTGGTTGGTTTATGAGATCATTTTAAACCCACACCCATGACTGTCCAGCCAAATCATGGCTGTAGACTGGACTGCCTTCCAGCTTCCCCGTTGCTGCATCCCAGATAATGTGTGGGGGGTGGTGTTAGGGGGGTTTGGAAATGTACATGGCATAAAATTACATTCCCCAGGATGGCCACATACACAAAGCTGACATTATAAACACCAGTAGCTGACTAGTGGAAAATGCCTGTATAAACATTCAGTACTACAAGTACCAAGTACTGTATTTAGTTTACTTTTCTTATGAAGATGTTTTTGACAGTGATGCTACAAGTAAATTTTTGGTTATGGAAAGAAAACACTGGCTATTACAGAAACATAGTAGTTTCCCTTTTGCAGCAATTTCCCCTCTGAGGAAACACATCACATCCTGATAGTTGATTAAGATGATGCAAGTGTCAAAAGGTCTGTTTCCTTTTTTGGGTATATCACATATCCACCAGAACCATGAGTTTTGGGCACGACACCCACTCCCCAAAAAGAGTCAAAAATCAATAGACCCCTGCCACTATCAACATGATCAGGATATAATCAGATAGTGTAAGCCATCACCTTGAAGCAGCCATTTCACATGGGCAGTCTCCCCCTTCACTCCCACTGCAGATTTACACTGGGGTTAAAGATGAATGAACCTTTTTTCATTACCCGTACTGTGCACAAACCCTTTCATACAGTATTTGGAAGCAGCTGTTAGGTTGGCAATGAGAGGGTTTGCTACACAAACCTGAAAGTTCAACCAGTGGTCTCACTCTCAATATCCACTCTATGTAGGTGTGCACATAGCCATTTGGCCCAGCCCTGTAACAAGGGTCACAAAACTTTATAACATGTACACATGCACAGCTGTTATTGCTTGCAAATGATACTAAAAGGTGGATATTTCATGTCTTATGTGCATGGATAGTTAATAGCTCTTCCAATTCCTTTGTTATCATGCTGCTAAACTGTCAGATGAATACAACTGATATGTATCCTGTTATTGAGTATTGTAATTGCCAAAGCATAACTAATGTTTGCATAACATAACAAATGCTATGTAAAATGGAATACAGATCTCCTAATACTGTACATTACACAGTTATTGGCACAATATCCACAATGCAAATCATATTTGCAAGTAAGCCCACCTTTGACATGTTCATCTTAATATACCCATACATATGTCTACTGTTACAATATATCAACTATACTATCCCCTGTTATAGCACATACTTGTTGGACCAAACATGACACGACAGTGGCTGGAAAAGAATTAATGAATTCAACCCCAAAATATATTACCCCTTTGGTGTATGAGGTTTGCCTTGTGACCTACAGCAGTACACACATAGAATACTAAAAGGCTTTAACTACTGCTCAACAATACATTACTACAAATAGCTTTTTCCACTATATGCATTGATTACACTGTAATTATTACAGAACAGGTACTACATACACAGACATACTACAATTTATACATACCTTTTGGTAATTGGAGGTATTATGGTATTTTATTTATTTCCATTGTTTTATTTCTTTTTGGGTATTTTGAAATTCTGCAGGTATATACAGATGGTTTGAATGTGTGACAAGCCATCCTTTTATATTTAGAGATCAGAAACCATGTGCTATCCTGATCACCAATTGGTGTTCCAAATGTTAATTACATGCACATCAGCTGTGTAGCTACTCCATTAGCCAATACCATGGCAACAGTGGAGTATAACTGAGTACTCCATTGGGTTTTTTGCCTTACTTGTGAGGAAGACAGCCTGGAATTTGTTGAAATCTATTGCAACAGCTGTATGGAGACAAACTCAAATATATTGTGTAAAAGCTAGAAGGTTTTGGGTTTCATTTAGTACTCTTTTTATTTTAACATTTTTGTGCAGGTTTGTCTGTATAATACTTCTGCATATGTTTCAGTCTGGAGGTTGACCAGCCCAAAACTGTATGGCTATGCATATAATGTTAAGGGGTTTTCAGTGTGCTCAAGAAACTTTAGTTTTGGGGTTAATTTTTCATACTGTGCTGATAATCAGTTTTGGTAACACTTCCTGTGTAATTACTTTTCAACCCCCTGAAACAAGATTGTTTAAACAAACCCTGTAACATCAGCAGCTGTTCCATTGATAGCACCAACTATTTCACATAGGGCCGTTAGGGGTTTTGTCCAGGTATGTCAAGGTTTCAGCAGATGTCACAGTGGGTGAATAATTGGTAATGGTATGACAGTAATTTTTGTAATTTGTTTGGGGGGGGAGATGGGTGGGAAAAGATTTTAAAACTGCTTTTATATATATTCTTTTGTGTCATCATCATCTTTTGGCTTTTCCCCGGGTACCACAGTGGGTCATTCTTTCCATTTCTTTATTTGCACTTTCTCTGACACCCAATGTGCATGTTTCTAATATAAATTTTCTTAGGTTTTTTCCCCTTATGGCAATCCTTTGCATCTTTTTAAAATAATCATTTGCACATGTAAACCAACAATTTTTGTTTGTTAAACTGTAACATGATGTTAAATATGATCCTAATCCATACTAACAAGTGCAAATCTTAACATCTTTAACTCTGGTTTATTTTTTTGTATATGTTAATATATAAAAAAGGGGGCACTATGTCAGATTTTTCATTATGGGATTTTACAAATTTAATCTTTAATTATGTGTATCTCTTCTTCATTTTTCATTCACCATTATTAACTGTTGTAAGTCCTTAAATTTATTTAAATCATTGCATTCACCATTTTCCCTTCCCCATTTCTATATGTGTGTGGGGTTTTTTTATTTAACACCTATTTTGTGGACTAATATGGTAATTGCAAGCTGATTCATTAAGGCACTGTTAAATGTTCCTGTATTGCATGCAGGTAATGTTAGTCATTGAATCCTTTTTGGGCCCTACACAAAGAATAAAGTTTTGCTAAATAAAAGATGTCTGTGTATTTCTGTCATGGATATTTGCAGTCATTTTGTTGTGTTTGGGGC